>NW_007067677.1:666873-667901 GCF_000164805.1 Carlito syrichta
GTATTACATTGAATTTGTAGATTGCCTTAGGTAAGATGGACATCTTCATAATGTTGATTCTTCCGATCCATGAGCATGGGATATTTTTCACTTGTTTGTGTTTGATTTCTTTGAGCAGTGTTTTGTAGTTTTCCTTGTAAAGGTCTTTCATGTCTCTGGTTAGGAAGATGCCAAGATATTTCATTTTTTTTGTGGCTATTGTGAATGGAACTGTGTTTTTTTATTTGGGTTTCTGTTTGTTTATTATTGGTGTAGAGAAATGCGATTGTCTTTTGTACATTTATTTTGTATCCTGAGACTTTGCTAAAGGCCTTTATCAATGTAAGGAGATTTTTGACAGATTCTCTTGGGTTTTCAAGGTACACAATCATATCATCTGCAAAGAGAGATAACTTGACTTCCTCTTTTCCTATTTGGATACCCCTGATTGCCTTCTCTTCTCTGATTGCTCGAGCCAGGACTTCCTATACTATGTTGAACAGGAGGGGTGAGAGTGGGCATCCTTGTCTTGTTCCAGTTTTCAGGGGAAATGGCTCTAATTTTTGTCCATTTAGGAGTATGCTGGCTGTGGGTTTCTCGTAGATGGCTTTTACTATTTTGAGATATGTTCCCTGTATGCCTAGATGTTCAAGGGTTTTTATCAAGAAGGGGTAGTGGATTTTATCAAAAGCTTTTTCTGCATCTAATGATATAATCATGTGGTTTTTGTTTTGACATCTGTTGATGTATTTAATAACATTTATGGTTTTATGAATGTTGAACCAACTTTGCATCCCAGAAATGAAGCCTACTTGGGCATGACGGATGATTTTTGAAATGTATTGCTGAATCCGGTTTGCTAGGATCTTGTTGAGAATTTTAGCATCTCTATTCATCAAAGATATTGGCCTGTAGTTCTCTTTCTTTGCTGGATCTTTACCTGGCCTGGGTATCAATGTGATGTTGGCTTTGTAAAATGATTTGGGGAGCGTTCCATCTTTTTCAATCGCCTGGAATACCTTCAGTAGGATTGGTATCAGCTCCTCCTT
>NW_007067678.1:0-1126 GCF_000164805.1 Carlito syrichta
AGCATACTAACTAGCTATGTAGCTAACTAGCCGACTTAACTATCTGACTTAACTAACTAGCTAGGTGACATAACTAGCAGACTTATCTAGCTGGCTACCTAGCAAGACAATTGACTTTACTATCTGAAATAACTAGCCAGAGAGCTGTCTAGCAATCTGAATTAACTAGCTTTTTAAATAGCTAGCGGGCAGCTAGCCAACTGTCTTAATGAGATAAATTAACTAGCTAGCCAGCTGGTTGGCAGGCTGATTAATCAACTAGCTGATTAACGTGCTAGGCAGCGGCCATCTAGGTGACTAAATTAGCTAGCTTGACTAGTTATCCAGCTGGTTAGCCAGCTGCCTTAACTAGCTCTCTAGTTCTCTATCCATCTGGATATTCAGCTTTCTTAACTAGCTGATGTAATTAGCTAGACAGCTGGCTAGCCAACTGATTTAACTAGGTCACTAGGTAGCTAGCCAGTTGGCTATCCTGCTGACATAACTAGTTGTTTTAACTAGCTGGTCTGCTTTCTAGCCAGTTGAATTAAATAGCTTGCTACATAGCTAGCCAGCTGACTATCCGGTTGAATTAACTAGGAGATTTACCTTGATAGCAAGCTGTGAAGCGAGCTGACTTAAATAGCCAGCAGCCTAGCTAGCCAACTGGCTAGTCAGCGGAATTAACTTGGTTATTTAACTAACTAGCCAGCAGACTAGACAGCTGATATAACTAGCTAGCTATCTAGCTGGCATGCTGACATGCCAGCTCCCTAAACTAGCTGAACTAACTAGCTAGCCAGCTGGCTAGTCAGCTGACTCAAGTACCTAGCTACCTACCTAACCAGCAGGCTAGCCAGCTGACTTATCTAGTTGACTAAATGAAGTAGCCAGCTGGCTACCCAGCAGACATTACTAGCTAGCTATCTACGTAGACAGGTGAACAGCTAGTTGACTTATCTAGTTGACATAACTAGACACCTGAATGCTAACAAACTAACTTAACTAGCTACCTACTTACATAGCCCACTGGCTTGTCAGCAGACTTAGCTACCTAGCTACCTAGCTAACCTGCTGAAAAGCGAGGTGACTTAACTTGGTGACAACTAGCTAGCTATCTGGCTAGCCAGCTGACTTAACTAGCTAG
>NW_007067678.1:2233-5042 GCF_000164805.1 Carlito syrichta
TTACATAAAAAGCTAGCTACCTAGCTAGCCAGCTGCCTGTTCAGCAGACTTAACTAGCTGACTTAACCAGCTAGCCAGTTGGAAGACCAGTTGACTTAATTAGCTAGACAGCTGGATGGCCAGCTGAATTAACTATCTGGCTTTACCAGCTAGTCAACTGGCTATACAGCTCACTGAACTAGGTAGATATCTAGCTAGCCAGCTGGTAAGCCAACTGAATTAACCAGCTGACTTAACTAGCTATCCCGCTTGCTAGCCAACTGATTTAACTAGCTTGCTACATAGCTAGCCATCTGGTCAGCCATCAGACTTAACTAGTTGCCTTAACCTGCTAGTGAGCTTGCTAACCAGCTACCTCCACTAGATGACTTAACTAGTGAGCAAACTGGCTAGCCAGCTGACTTAGCAAAGTATCTACCTAGCTAGCTAGCTGGCTAGGCAGCTAAATTAACTAGCTTAATTATTTAGCTAGCCAGCTGGCTAGCCAACTGAGTTAACAATCTCGCTGCCTAGCTAGTCATCTGGCTAGCCACCTGACTTAACTAGTTGACATAAATAGCTGCCCTGATAGCTAGTCAGCTGAATTAACTAGCTTGTTAATAGCTAGCCAGCGGGCTAGCCAGCTGACTTAACTATGTGACTTAATTAACTAGCCAGCAAGCTATACTGCTATCCTAAATATCTAGTTACTGAGCTAGTCAACTGTCAGGGCAGCTGACTTAACTAGGTGACATAACTAGCTAGCCAGCTGACTAGAAGGCTGACATAACTGCCTAGCTACCTAGCTAGCCAGCTGGATAGCCAGCTGACTTAACTAGCTAGCTTCCTACGTAGCCTGCTCCTTTGCCACTGACTTAGTTACCTAGCTACCTAGATAATCAGCTGGCCACTGAGCTGACTTAACTAGGTTGTTTAACTAGCTAGATAACTGGCAAGTCAGCTGACTTAAATAGCTAGATACCCAGCTAGGCATATGGCTAGCCAGCTGACTTAACTCACTGACTTAAAAAGCTAGTCACGTGACTTAACTAGCTGACTTAACCAGCTAGCTACCTATCTAGGCAGTTGACATAGCTAGCTGGCTTATCTAGCTAGCTATCTAGCTAGCTATCTAGCTAGCCAGCTGACTTGTCTAGCTGAATTAAATAGCTAACTAGCTGACATGAATAGCTGACTTATATAGCTAGCTTCCTAGTTAGCCAGCTGACTTAACTAGCTGAAATAACTAGCTGGCCTGATGACTAGCAATCGGACTTAACTAACTTTTCACCTAGCTAAAAAGCTGGATAGCCAACTGACTTAACGAGTTGACTTAACTAGCTAGCCAGCTGGTTGCCAGGTGACTTAGCTAGCTGATTTAACCAGCAAGTCAGCTAACTAGAGAGCTGCCTTAAATAGCTGGCTACCTATCTAGCCACCAGGCTAGCCAACTGACTTTCCTAGCTGATTTAAGCACGCAAGCTGGCTAGACAGCTCACTTAACTAGCTAGCTGCCTACCTAGCCAGCAGGCAAGGTTGCTTACTTAACTTCATTAATTGAACAATTAGCCTGCTGGCTTACAAGCTGACATATCTAACTAGCTACCTACCTAGCCAACTGGCTAGACAACTGACTAAGCTAGCTGACTTATTCAGCTACCCAGTTGGCAAGCCAGATGACTTAACTCACTGACATCACTAGCTATCCAGGTAGCTATATAGCTGACTTAACTAGCTAGTTATCTACATTGCCAGTTGGCTTACCAACTCTCTTAACTAGGTGAATTAACCACCTAGCCAGCTGGCTAGCCAACTGATTTAACTCGCTCACTACCTAGCTATTCAGCTGGCTAACTAGCTGACTTAACTAACTGACTTAACTAGCAAAATATATACCTAGCCAGCTGACTTAAATAGTTAGCTAACTAGCTAGCTACCTAACTGGCCAGCTGACATAAGTAGTTAGCTAACTACCTAGCTACCTAGCTAACAAGCTGACTTAAATAGTTAGCTGCCCCTAGCTAGTTTGCTGCCTTAACCAGATGACTACATAGTTAGCTTACTCGTTATCTAACATTCTTGCTAGCTGACTTAATCATCTGACTTATCTCGTTAGCTAATGAGCTAGCTAGCTGACTCAACCAGCTGACTTAACTCATTAGCTAATAAACTAGCTAGCTAACTAATGCAGATGACTTAATTGGTTAGCTAACTAGCTAGCTAGCGTACTCAAACAGCTGACTCAAGCCGTTTGTTAAGTAGCTAGCCTGCTGACTCAACCAGCTGGCATAACACGTTAGTTAATTAGCTAACTACCTGACTCAACATGCTGACTTAACCCATTAGCTAATTACCTAGCTAGCTGTCTTAACCAGCTAACTAAATTAATTAGCTGCCCTGCTTTCTAGTCAATTGAATTAACTAGCTTGCTACATAGCTAGCTATCCAGCTGATTTCTTTAGGTGAGTTATCTAGCTAGACAGCTGTCTAGCCCACTGATTTAACTAGAAATCTGCCTACCTAGCCAACTGACTAGTCAGCTGTATTAACTAAGTGACCTAACTAGCTAGCCAGCTTGCTTCACAGCTGACATAACTAGTTAGCTACCTAGCTAGCTAGCTGACATATCTAGCTGATTTAACTAGCTAGCTTCCTAGCTTGTCAGCTGACTTAACTAGCTGAAATAACTAGCGAGTCAGTTGGTTTCCTAACCGACGTAAATAGTTTTTATCTAGCTAGCCAGCTGGCTAGATAACTGAATTATCATGCTGACTTAACTATCTAACCAGCTGGTTAGCCAGCTGACTAAAGTAGCTTACTTAACTAGCTG
>NW_007067679.1:0-598 GCF_000164805.1 Carlito syrichta
CATTTTCCCATCATTCAAGGCTCAGCTGCTCCATTCATTCAGCAACGTCAGTATGTCAAAAGAGTCAACAATAAAGTCTCAATTCCTCAGACAACTTAAAATTTGCCAGGTGCAGAGGCTCATACCTGTCATCCTAGCACTTTGGAAGGCCAAGGCGAGGGGACTGCTTGAGTCCAGGGGTTTGAGACCAGCCTGGGAAACTTGGTAAGACCTTGTCTCTATGGTAAATAAAAAAATTAGTCATGTCGATGGCATGTGCCTGGGGTTCTGGCTACTTGGAAGGTTGAGGTGGAAGGATCATCTGAGCCCAACAGGTTCAGGCTGTGGTGGCCATGAGCATGCCACTGTACTCCAGCCAGGAAACAGAGTGAGACTCCTATTTAAAAAAAAAGTATTCATAGGCAACACTAAAGTAACAGAGAAGGGAGAAGGAAGGGTTAGAGTCAGAAATTGCACATGAAGCCAGGCTCAATGGCTCAGCCTGTAATCTCGTGCCTTTGGGAGGTTGAGGTGAGTGGACTGCCTGAGCCCACGGGTTCGAGAACCACCTGGGCAACTTGGCGAGACCTCATCTCTACAATAAATCAAAAATCAGCCG
>NW_007067680.1:0-1257 GCF_000164805.1 Carlito syrichta
GCCACCCCAGCGTCGACCTGCTGGGCTCTGGCGATCCTTCCACCTCAGCCTTCCAAGCAGTCGGAAGTACAGGCGTGCACTACCATGCCCTGCTAATTTTTGATTTCTTGTAGACACAAGGTCTCGCCAAGTTACCCAGGTTGGTCTCGAACTCACGGGCTCAGGCAATCCTCTCACTTCAGCCTCCCAAAGTGCTGGGATTATAGGCATGAGCCACTGCACCCGGCCCATTTTTTATTTTTTGAATAGAGACAAGATCTCACTATATTGCTCAGGCTGGTCTTGAACTCCTGGGTTCAAGAGATCCTCTGGCCTCGACCTTCCAAAGTGCAGGATTTATTGGTGTGAGCCACCATGCTCAGCTGGTCACCTCTTCTATGCCCAGGACACTGCTCTTATTCCATGAAGAAGCTGAGGTCCTACCCTGAATGTACACTCTCCAGGCAGGCTAGGCTGGTGGGATTTTTTTGGTGACTGAGGAAAAAATAATGGTGACCGTTTCAGAAAGCCTTAATGAGGCGTCACAGAGCTGGGCATGGTGGCTCACACCTGTCATCCCTGCATTTTGGGAGGCAGAGGCGAGAGGATTGCCCGTGGCCAGGGGCGCAAGACCAGCCTGGGCAACATGGTGAGGTCTACCTCGGTGGGTACGGTGGTGCACGCCTGTCAGCCCAGCACTTTGGGAGGCCAAGGTGAGAGGATTGCCTGAGCCCACAGGTTTGAGACCAGCTTGGGCAGCTTGGCAAGAGCTCGGTTCCATAGTATGCCCAAAAAAATGAGACAGGCATGGTGGTGTATGCCTGTGATTCCAGATCCTTGGAAGGCTGAAGTGGAAGGATCGCCTGAGCCCAGGAGGTTGAGGCCGCAGTGGCCATTAGCATGCCACTGCCCTCCAGCCTGGGTGACAGATAATATCACTCAGCTAGTAAGTGGCAGAGTCAGGATTTGAATCAGGTCAAGTGGTTCTGGAGTTCACAGTTCTAGTACCTGAATGACTGCTTCGCCAAACACATAAACCAGTTAAAATATAATTAAAGCTGGGCTTGGTGTCTCAGCCTATCATCCCAGCACTGTGGGAGGCCAAGGTGAGTGGATTGCCTGAGCCCACGGGTTTGAGACCCGTCTGGGCAATTTGGTGAAACCTCATCTCTACAATAAATCACAAAAACTAGCCGGGCGTGGTAGGGTGCGCCTGTAGTTCCGGCTACTTGGAAGTCTGAGGTGGAAGGATCACCGGAGCCCAGCAGGTCGAGGCTG
>NW_007067681.1:0-578 GCF_000164805.1 Carlito syrichta
GTCACCCAGTAGGAAATCTTCCCCCACCCTCACCATAACTAGTGACAGCTATACGGTCCCATACAAAGAAAGACTGCCACCAGGCCAAACCAGACTTTCTTTACACCTCAGATAAACGCCTCTCACCAACTAAATTATACCAGAGGGTTTTACCAGGGATGACCCATCAGATGCAATAATCTTGCCCTTTTAGCTAATCCCCAATGAACTTTTCATGGCAATAATTACTCTACTTTCTATCACTGCCCAAGGAAAATTTTTATTAGATTCTAGATGTGAATTTGCCTCTGGGAAGATCACCTCTCCAAACAGACACAACACGGCAGCGGCAACAATCATTTACCCTTCTTTTCACATACACAGATTGTCAAAATGTTACCCAATGACCTCTTCTTTATCATATGTCTGCATGTATCCCTTTTCAGACAGGTATCCTCTATGTATGTAGGATCCAAGCTTATTTCCGTCTGCCTACCAATAGCACCAGGGTATGTACACTAGCTTTTGTACTCCACAAGCTTCTGTTTTTAAATGAGTCCAGCCTTGTTCCCTTTCCAGTGACTACTGACAATCATAGA
>NW_007067682.1:0-577 GCF_000164805.1 Carlito syrichta
AGCACGCGCCTGTAATTCCGGCTACTCGGAAGGCTGAGGCGGAAGGATCGCCAGAGCCCAAGAAAAAAAAAAGAATCAGGAAAGCTTGTTCCTTAAAAAATGAAGCAGGGAGAGACCAGAAGACAACTGCTCAGACTTGAGGCAGCAACAGGAGTTCTGCTCCTGAGAGAAAGCCAGGGAGAAGCAGCAGGCATGGCTCCCATCCTGTCCCCGCCTCCATTTGCCTGTGTAAGGGAACCCTTTGGATCTGGTGTCCATCCCTCATTCTCCACTCACTTTCCAGGCTCAGGTTTCATTCTCAGGAGGCTTGTGATTTGCCTTAGAGACCCTCTGCTTCTTCTGGCCACAGTTTCTGGGTCTCAGGAAGCTGGAGTAGGCCAGGGTTGTCCCCACCCTCCCCTATTGAAAGACTTTTCCTGCTTGTTATCTGCTAAACTCATTTTGCCCAGGGAACTTCCAGCCCTCTGGGGTTTCATTCCTTTTCTTGACTTTCCCTACCTTTGCTTCTAAGAACCAAAGGAGTGTGAGAGTGAGAGAGAGAGAGACAGAGAGAGAGAGAGAGAGAGAGAGAGAGAGA
>NW_007067683.1:0-738 GCF_000164805.1 Carlito syrichta
TTTTTTTTTTTTTTTTTTTTTTTTTTTGAGTTAGAGTCTCACTTTGGAGCTCCAGGCTGGAGCTCAGGCTGGGCTCTGGTGATTCTTCCACCTCAGTCTTCCAAATAGCTGGAACTACAGGTGTGTGCTACCATGCCTGATTAATTTTTTTTATTTATTGTAGAGATGAGGTCTCACCAAGTTGCCCAGGCTGGTCTTGAACCTGGGGGCTCAGGCAATCCACTGGCCTTGACCTCCCAAAGTGCTGGGATTACAGACTGAGTCATCAAGCCCAGCTGTCTCTTATATTTTGCCCTTTGAGGTAAAGAGCCAAATTCCACCCCATTTTAATGCAAAAACCCCACCCCAAAGTGAACATGGGATGTATATTACATATATATTATATCTATTCTGCATGCAATTGACTTTCCTCATAAATATGTATAGCTTTTCATACAAAAGCTACATCGGCTGGATATATATGACTCTACTGTGTAATACACATCCTGTGAGGCATAAAACCTAACCTGTGCTTTGTCTCTTGGAAGAGAGAGCACCTTCCATACATTCTGGAGACACTCTTCTTGGTTTGCAAACTAATATTTCCTATAAAGTTCTCCTTTCTACTATTTAGTCATTCTGATAATCTTTTGGATGACAGAAGCAACAGTTTTATGACTTTAAAATATCTAATTAAGACAGTATAAACAGCTGGGCTCGGTGGCTCAGACTGTAATCCTGTGCCTTGGGAGGCTGAGG
>NW_007067684.1:0-980 GCF_000164805.1 Carlito syrichta
CCCGCGGGCTCACGCAATCCACTCACCTCAGCCTCCCAAAGGCGCGGGGTTACAGGCTGAGCCACCGAGCCCGGCTAATTTTTTTTAAAACTTTATTGTAGAGATGAGGTCTCACCAAGTAGTCCAGGCTGGTCTCAAACCCGTTGACTCAGACAATCCCCTCACCTCGGCCTCCTAAAGTGCTGGGATTATAGGCATGAGCCATGAGCCCAGCCCAGATTAAAAAAAAAATTTTTTTTTGGAATGAAAGAAAGGCTAGTGTATTTAAAAAACAAAAAAGTGGCGGGCTCAGGGCGAGGGTTAGTCCATCCGGGCCTTCAGCGTCCTGGTGGTGATGATTTTGTCCTTCTCGATGATGTGGATGATGACCCCCATGCCGGACACTGCATCCCTGTCCGCAGCATTCAGCATGGCCATGCTGGGCTCCCAGAGGGACTCGCACATCCCATACATTCGCTCGGTGCAAGGGCCACTGACTACAAAGTCGTCAGTCACCATGGGACAGCCGATGAGGTCTAAAGAGCAAATGGAGGGCTTAAAGGTCTTGGGGTCCAGCCCAGCAACCACAGGCTCCGTGTAGTAGGGGCCAAACCGTTTCTCGTACAGGAGGTTGGCCACCATGCTCATGAGGGTGTAGGGCTTGATCTGCCGACCTTCCTTCAACTCATACAGGTTTAGACGGAACTTGAGGCGCTGGGCAACCGTCTGGACATCAGTGGCAAGCCCGGCCAGACCGATGTACAGCCGGTCACCCATGGGAAAGATCTTCTGGAAGTCTGTGGTCACCATCTGGGCCTGGATCCCAAAGTGCCTGTCTGCAGTGATGGCCACACAGTTCTTCCCCTTCATGGCCATGATGGCCCCTCCGTTATAGGACATGATAGACATGATTGTGGTGTGCTGGGAGTCCCAGCCGCTGGCATAAAAAAATTTTTTTTTTTTTTTTTTTTGAGTTGGAGTCTCACTCTGTCGCCCAGACT
>NW_007067684.1:1623-4660 GCF_000164805.1 Carlito syrichta
AGCCTGTAATCCTGCACCTTTGGGAGGCTGAGGTGAGTGGACTGCCTGAGCCCGTGGGTTCGAGACCCGCCTGGGCAACTTGGCGAGACCTCATCTCTACAATAAATCAAAAAATTAGCCAGGCATGGTGGTGCGTGCCTGTAGTTCCAGCTACTTGGAAGGCTGAGGTAGAAGGATCGCCGGAGCCCAGCAGGGTCGAGGCTGCGGCGGCTGGGAGCGGCCACTACACTCCAGTCTGGGCAACAGAGTGAGACTCCAACTCAAAAAAAAAAAAAAAAAAAAAAAAAAGAAAGTTAATATTTCTTGGGCACTTGATTAAATGCTATTTGTGTTCTTAGCTCATCCTCACAGCAAGCCAGTGAGGTCCAAAGTATTAACCAATTTTACAGAGAAGAAACTGTCTCCAGGAGGTGGAGTGACTTTCCTAAAGTCACGTATTAAGTGCAGAGGTAGGTCTCAGGCTCCAATACTTGGATGGTTCCCTGGTTCTGGAAACTGTAGGTTTAAGGGCCCTGCCAGGATATCGCTGAACCAGCCTCCTCCCACCTCTAGCTGTGTTACTGGAGCTCTTGGCACAAGGAAAGTGAGCAGAATGGCCTTCACCTGCATCCGCAATGATGGGGAATGTGCTGCTGTCAGCGTGCAGAGCAAGTTCACGTCCACTAGCTCATGTGTGGAGCCCCGCCTTCAACTGCTCTTCACAACAATCCTGTAAAGAGGGTACTGATTGCCCAGTTTGCTGACAGGGAGCTGAAGTTGGAGCGGCATCCCAGGGTCATTGGACCTGCTCTGGGGTATGGTGAAGCATGCCACCACGGCCGCTCCTCCCCCGCGGCCTTCTGGTGTCTCTTTGCTCTCCCAGTGGGCCTCCCTTCCTCCCATACGCATGTTCACTCACATCCCCCTCTCTGCCCCATTCTCCCAGAATGGCAACTAGAGGGACTCCTGGGTGGGGACACTGCCTGGAGTGGTGGCCAGGAGGTCGTTCTATACTCAGGATGAAATCTGTTACAATGTTTCTTTTCTTTTTGACTTGGGGTCTCACTCTGTCACCCATGCTGGAGTGCAGTGGCATGATCACAGCTCACTGCAGCCTTGATCTCCTAGGCTCAGGTGATTCTCCTTCCTCAGCCTCCTGAATAGCTGGGGACTACAGGTGCGTGCTACCATGCTAGGCAAATTTTTAAATTTTTTTGTAGAGACAAAGTCTTGCTATGCTGCCTAGGTTGGTCTTGAACTCCTGGGCTCAATCAGTCCTCCTGCCTGGACCTCCCAAAGTGCTGCGAGGCATGAGCCACCATGCCCTGCCCATGTTTCGGATTCTTATGTTTGGTGGGGATTTAGAAAGAGAGCTTCCTAGCCGGGCTCGGTGGCTCAAGCTGTAATCCCGTGCTTTGGGAGGCTGAGGTGAATGGATTGCCTGAGCCGGTGGGTTCGAGACCCACCTGGGCAACTTGGCGAGACCTCATCTCTACAATAAATAAAAAAATTAGCCAGGCGTGGTAGCACGTGCCTGTAGTTCCAGCTACTCGGAAGGCTGAGGCGGAAGGATCGCCGGAGCCTAGCAGGTCGAGGCTGCGGTGGCCGGGAGCGGCCACTGCACTCCAGTCTGGGCGACAGTGAGACTCCAACTCAAAAAAAAAAAGAGAGACAGCTTCCCTCAATTCTCTGGTCAGGGCCCACCTTTCCTGGGTTTAGTTCCTAATGTAGGGGTCTCAGCAGGAGACAGTCACACTCAAAGTAGAAGAGGATTTAATGAAGGGACTGTTCGCAGAGGTGTGGGCAGGAAGGGTGAAGAACCCTGGGACTTGTAGTAATGGGGTGGCATCACCACCCTTGGGCCTAAAGGGGCAAGGGAGGGAGCCTCGATAATGTCCAGAGCTGTACTCATGGGTGCAGGTCACCCAATAGGAACCATGGCTTTGATAGAGAATCTTTTTTTCTTTTTTGAGTCAGTCTCACTCTGTGCCCAGGCTGGAGTGCAGTAGCATGCTCACGGCCACCGCAGCCTTGACGTCTGGGGTCAGGTGATCCTTCGGCCTCAGTCTTCCATGTAGGTGGGACCACGGGCACGCGCCACCACGCCCGGCTAATTTTTTGATTTATTGTAGAGATGAGGTCTCCCAGGTTGCCCAGGCTGGTCTCAAACCCCTGGTCTCAGGCAATCCTCTCGTCTCGGCCTCCCAAAGTGCTGGGATTATAGGCATGAGCCACCATGCTCAGTCAAGGTAGAGAATCAGTAACTGCCAAAATCTTGGGGGGCAGGAGATGCATAACAAATATCCTGATCTCAAGCCAGAAGGCAAGGGGATCCAGGAGGGACTGTCACCAGGAGTCAGCTCAAGGTCACACAGCAGGTCAGGGAAGAATGCAGAATGAGAAGAAAGGCTAGGCTAAGAGTAGTAGTCCCTTGGGGGCTTCTCTTAACCTGGGTTTGACTTTGGGGAGGGACTGAAAGACAGAGTGGCAGTGGCTATACTTAGTCTTTCAAAGCAGAGTCTGTGCCTGATTCTTTTTTAAAATTTGTTTAATCAGCCGGGCTCGGTGGCTCAGCCTGTAATCCTGCGCCTTGGGAGGCTGAGGCGAGTGAATTACCTAAGCCCGCGGGTTTGAGACCCGCCTAGGCAGGCGAGGCCTCATCTCTACAATAAAAAAATAAAAAAAAAAATTAGCCGGGCGTGGTAGCGAGCGCCTGTAGTTCCAGCTACTCGGAAGGCGGAGGTGGAAGGATCGCCAGAGCCCAGCAGGTCGAGGCTGTGGTGGTCGGGAGCGTCCACTGCACTCCAGTCTGGGCAACAGAGTGAGACTCCAACTCAAAAAAACAAACAAACAATTTTAAAAAATCAGAGTCTCACTCTGTTGCCCAGGCTGGAGTGCAGTGGCACACTCACAGCCACCACAGCTTCGTCCTACTGGGTTCAGACAATCCCTCTGCTTCAGCCTTCCAAGTAGCTGGAACTACAGGTGTGCACCACCATGACCGGCTAATTTTTTTTTTTTTTTTTAGTTGGAGTCTCACTCTGTCACCCAGACTAGG
>NW_007067684.1:4873-5714 GCF_000164805.1 Carlito syrichta
CCGCGCTACCACACCCGGCTAATTTTTTTGATTTATTGTAGAGATGAGGTCTCGCCAAGTTGCCCAGGCAGATCTCGTACCCGCGGGCTCAGGCTATCCACTCACCTCAGGCTCCCAAAGGTGCGGGATTACAGGCTGAGCCACTGAGCCCGGCTAATTTTTTTTTTTAATTTATTGTACATTATAGGCGTGAGCCACTGCGCCCAGCTGTGCCTGATTCTAAAACACCCTTTCCATCCTTCCAGGCCCTAATACTTTGCCCATGAGGCCATCTCCAGTCCTGGAGTTAATCTCTTTCGTCCCTTGCTTCCCTGGTTCTCAGTGCCTATCCCATCACTCAGCCCAGTGATTTGGCATTATTCTCTGCGTAGGCTTGTCTCCCCAGGAGACAGTTCTAGCATCCTCATGCAGAGCTTTTTGCAGGCCTGGGCCAGTTAAGGCCATTTGCTCTGATACAGGGCCCAGCACAGATCGAGTATCAGTGTTTGCCAAGTAAGCCGAATCCTGTGGCCTCACCTCACTCTGCCTTGGTATATGCAATCTGGGCATATGTTTATGTCTGTTTCCCTGAGTAGTCTGGGGCTTCTTGGTGGGGAGTTGCCCAGGCCTAGCACATAGCAGGCATCAAATGGGACTACTGGTGAGCACCACCACACCTAGATAATTTTTTTATTTTTTTGTTTGTAGAGATAATGTCTCCATATATTGCCTAGGCTGGTCTGGAACTCCTGGGCTCAAGCAATCCTCCTCCTTTGGCCTTCCAAAACGCCCGGCCCTGGAGTTTTTTTTGTTTTTTGTTTTGAGTTGGAGTCTCACTCTGTTGCCCAGACTGGAGTGCAGT
>NW_007067684.1:6164-7042 GCF_000164805.1 Carlito syrichta
GCCACTGCACTCCAGTCTGGGCAACAGAGTGACTTAAACTAAAAATAAAAATAAAAATAACAAAGGAAAGGTAGTCCAGATATGATGGCTCATGCCAGTACTTTGGCACAATAAATAAAAAATTAGCTGGGTGTGGTGGCGCATGCCTGTGGTTCCAGCTACTTGGAAGGCTGAGGCAGAAGGATCATCTAAGCCCAGCAGGTCGAGGCTGTGGTGGCCATGAGCATGCCATGCACTCCAGCCTGGGGGATAGAGTGAGACTCTGACTCAAAAAAAAGCAGAGAGGGGAGCCAAGTGTGGTAGGCTCATGCCTGTAATTCCAGTACTTTGGGAGGCTGAGGCGAGAGGATTGCCTGAGCCCATGGGCTCAAGAGCAGCCTGGACAACATGGTGAGACCTCATCTTTACAATTAAAAAATAATAATTAGCTTGGTTTGGTGGCACATGCCTGTAGTTCCAGCTACTTGGAAGAATGAGGTAGCAGGTTGAAGCTGTGGTGTGCCACCGCACTCTAGCCTGGGTGATAGAGTGAGATTTCAAAAAAAACAAAAACAAAAAAACCAGGGAAGAGACATCAACTCTTACCCAGGTTCTTGACTTTGCTACAGGAAAGAATTCCAGCACAAGTCACCAGGCTGGAAAGAAAAGTAAAGTATGAGCCGGGCTCGGTGGCTCAGCCTGTAATCCCAGCACTTTGGGAGGCTGAGGTGAGTGGATTGCCTGAGCCCACGGGTTCCAAATCCGCCTGGGCAACTTGGCGAGACCTCATCTCTACAATAAATCAAAAAATCAGCCGGGCGTGGTAGCGCACGCCTGTAGTTCCAGCTATTCGGAAGGCTGAGGCGGAAGGATTGCTGGAGCCCAGCAGGTCGAGGCTG
>NW_007067684.1:7062-7358 GCF_000164805.1 Carlito syrichta
AAAAAAAAAAAAACTGAAGTATGAGCTGGGCACGGTGGCTCATGCTCATAATTCCAGTATTTTGGGAGGTAAAAGCGAGAGGATGCCTGAGTCTAGGAGTTTGAGACCAGCCTGGGCAAAATGGTGAGACCTTGTCTCTACAATAAATAAAAAAATTACCTGAGTGTGATGGCCAGCACCTGTAGTTTTGGCTATCTGGAAGGCAGAGGCAGAAGGATCACCTGAGCCCAGTGGGCCGGGGCTGTGGTGGTCATAAGCGTGCCACTGCACTCCAACCTAGGCGATAGAGTGAAAAT
>NW_007067684.1:8139-10606 GCF_000164805.1 Carlito syrichta
GCCTCAGCATTCCAAGTAGCTGGAACTACAGGCGCGCGCTACCACGCCCGGCTAATTTTTGATTTATTGTAGAGAGGGGTCTCACCAAGTTGCCCAGACAGGTCTCCAACCCGTGGGCTCAGGCAATCCACTCACCTCGGCCTCCCAAAGCGCTGGGATTACAGGCTGAGCCACCGAGTCTGGCCTAATTTTTTTGATTTATTGTAGAGATGAGTCTCACCAAGTTTCCCAGGCTGGTCTGGAACCCCTGGGCTTAGGCAATCCTCTTGCCTCTGCCTCCCAAAGTGCTGAGATCACAGGCTTGAGTCACTGTGCAAGGTTAAAGTACACACATTACAGGAAGGGGAGTGAGGACAGGCAATCTCAAGAGGAGAGCTGCTCCAGGAAGGAAAATGCACACTCCAAGGGAGGAGAGTAAGAGGGTCTCAGAAGGAGAATTGCCTCCAGGGTGTCTTGGTAACTGACTTGTATCTCCTCTGCCTTGCCTTCAAGGAGGTGGTTAGGAGGAGAAGGTCTTGAGGGCCAGGGATTTGTCTTTATTTGGCATCTTGGCTGCTTGATGAGCTGTGCTCCATGTGCAATTGCAGGTGATCTAGAAGGGTGGAGGGCCTACTTTGCTTTGCTATCCCGGACCATAAACACCCTGTAGGAGATTTCCAAAATTTCAGCTACTTGCTTCCAGTCTCTTGTAAAGAGGTCACATTTTCTTGCACTCACTATCCTTTCTCACTACTTCTATGTGCCAGGCCCTGTGTTGGACCCTGGGACACAGCAATAAACAAGACACACAAAGCCCCTGCCCCCTTGGGGCTTCCATTCTATAGTGGGCGAAGCAGAGAAGGAAGGAATGGAAAATAAACAATATTGTTGCAGATTGTGAGGAGTGCTACACCGAAAATAAACAGGGTGAGGGGATAAACAGTGAGTGGGACATTAGGAGGAAGTGGAGAGGCATCAGGGAAGGCGTCTCCAAGTGGATGACACAGAAGCTGAGCCTTGAAGGAGAGTATGAGGAGGGTTGGGAAGAGCTGGAAAGAGTGTTTTAGGCTGAGGGAACAGCGTGAACAAAGGCCTGGAGGTGGACCACTTTCAGGGACCCTGGGGGATTCAGTGTTTCAGCCTAAAGAAGGGCTTGTGGGGAGGAGAGGGGGAGTTAAGAAATTCAGCGTCGGAGACTGTGGGGAGGGGGTGTGGGGTGGGGAGCCAGAGCTCGCTCCTGGGCTGGGGTTGAGGAAGAGCCGGCCCTCCGAACGCCACCCTTGCTGCCTGTTGCCTCGGACCACAGCCAACAGTGCCGCTGGCAGGCCTTACCCTGGCTCCCTCGCTCTGATCCCCTGACTGGCAGCAGATGTCCAACGACCAACCGCTGAGGCTTTGCCAGCCTCCTCCCCTGGAATAGTTCAGGGGTAAGTCAGAAAATGACCAGCAGCCTCCAAAACCCAGCTTTTTCTCTTTCATACCTTACAAGGGTGTATTTGGCTGCCTTGGTGTTAAATCTTCCACCCCCGTGGATTAGAGATATAAACACACAGCCACAGGCGGCACAGGCAGGCAGATACACGGATGAATGGACACTCATCAGCCCCTAGTCACACACAGGAACATCATCACAGTCACATGCTGGGCCATACCCAGGCCCCACAAACACAGTCACAACCGCCAGCCCCACCCACAGACCCTCCCCAACAGGCACGGTCCCCACACGCATTCATCCCGAGATCATGCAATCACACGTCCACATGCCCACACAGAGACGTGTGGCCCGCAGTCACTCCAGAGTCACACATGGGCACACAGTGCCGTCAGCTCCTCCCCCCACACTCCCAAACCATGACCATATGTCCCCACCGCTGCTGCTGTGGCACAGCGGCCACAGCAGACAAGCCACACACGGCGTGATCACCCTGCCCCCACTCCACGCTCAAGGCCTCTCCCATACAGCCCCTGGGGCTTATTATAGCCAGCATTCTTCTGAGATTGAGTCAAAGACCTCCGCAGAAGAGGGGCTAAGTGGAAAGAGGAACAGAAGGGAGCGTGTCTGAGGCCCAGGTCTGGGAAGGCGCCCAGCAGCTTCTTGCTCGGGAGAAAGACGTCATGTTGAAGTCTGACCCTCACACTGGTGGGCTGAGGACCTGGGGGAGGGGATATGCCTTGAAGTTGACAGCAGCAGGACTGAGTGGGGGGTGACAGGTGGAGCCGGGGAGAGACCCCAGGAAACCTCGAAGGCTGTGGGGGTAGAAAGAGGTGTCAGATGTGGACTCAGCCTTGTAGGCATAAATCCCCCGCAATCCTCCCACGGTCCTCCTCCAACCTCAGCCCGCGGCCTCCGGGCCCCAGCCCGTCCCAAACGCTCGGGGTGTGGCTGTTAGCCCTCCTCCCCGGCCGCGCCCTGCCCCACCCCTTCACGACAGCTGCGGACACTGCGCTAGGAGCGCCCGGAGGGCGGCCGCGCTCCTCCCCCCTCGCG
>NW_007067684.1:11007-12847 GCF_000164805.1 Carlito syrichta
CCAGGCCGCGAGGTAGGACCGTCCAGGGCCCGCGTAGCCGCCCCTCTGGGCAGGGGGTGCTGGACGGGTTCCCGTCCCCCACCCGCAGGCGCCTTTCGCCCGTCGGGGGGTAGCGGTCCAGCCCGGGTGGGGCACGGGGCGGAGCCACCCGGTGAAGGGAGACGGGGGAGTCCGGCCCGGGGCCCCGGGTCCTCCGTGTATCTGTGACTTTTCATAATCCCCTCCCGGGGGCTGTGTGAAGATTAACCCTTTCAGGCTAGTGGGCATCAACCGCTCAAATGCCATTTGGCCCATAGTGGCCAGTGACGCTCTTCGTTTTCTTCCGATCCTCACTCCTAAGGCAGCTGGAGAGGGAGGCCTCCCATCGCTGAATCGTTGTGTGGAAGCCACTGGTGCAAGGCTGGGCATCTGCCAGCCTGAAGTGAGAGTCGGATCAGGCAGCTTGGGCCTAGGATGGGGTGGGGGAAGGGTCCACTGCCCCAACCAGCAGAAGGATCTTTCGTCCGCTTGCCCTGGGTTTCAGGGAAAGGACCTGTGGCTGAGGGGTTTGGGGTGAGTGGAGAGTGTTTCGGTCCCAGGTCAGACTGTGGCCCTGGAACTTCCTAGTGTACCAAGAGGGGAAGATGCAAATACACACCTCCTGACACCTCTTCACAGTCACACACACAGGGGCACAGAGCTGAGCACAGTCTTGCCCACACACGCTTCTGAGCTGCGGTCTACGCTTACAGGTACACACAGACACATGGACTTTTGCCTGCACAGTGTCACACACACTCCCAGCCACAGCCCTGATGGAGAGTTCTCCGGGGACAAAGTGGTGGCGGCAAGCAGAGGTCAGGCTCCAGCTGAACTCGCTCCCTCTCCCCTTGGCCTCCTGGAACCTGCTTCTTTCCCTCTTCTCTTAGAGGGCGGCACCCAGCAGAGGCCTGGCACCGTGGGTGGGTGACAGACACAGCATGGTGTGTGGTAACAGCACTGCCTGGAAGTCAGGAGGCCTGGGTTCCACTTCCAGCTTTGCCACTTGACCTTGGGCAGATTTCCTCCTTGGAGCTCATCGGGTTTCTGCCTGTTTTCCTTTCCAGAGCCCCACCTGGGATATAGGACTAGATGAGAACCCAGTCCTTAGGAAGCCCCTGTCCTGGAGGCAGACACACTTGTCAGGCAGAGCACTAGGTGCCAAGGTGTGCTGCAAACAGAGGACCCTGAGCACAGCGATGGATTTCTGGGGAATGCTGCACAGACGAGAGGGCGTTGGAATGGGCTTGAAGGGTGGGAAGTGTGTTAGGTAAACAGAAGTATATTGTGAGTGCCCAGTGCTGTGGTTACTCTTAGACCTCATGCCCACCCTAGGAGACAGGGGTCAATATTGTTAGCTTCCTCCAGGCTCCATCCACCCTTATGTGAGTTGTGGAACCTGGTGGGAATTCTTTACTCTGCTTGTGCTTGGCTTCCTCATCTGTAAAATGGGGATGATAGATGAGCATTCATATAGAATATGGATGTATGTCACATAGGTATTCATGTCGAGTACTTAGTGTCCTGAAGTCATTCCAATGTGGAGGTACGGCAGGGGCATGAAGTATGGGCCGTCTTGTGGGAGAGTGGGGACTCTGTGAGTAGGAAAGAGTCTAGATGCTGAACAAGTGCATCTTCCCGTCCCCTGCACTAGGAGCTCTGCCTCCCCAGGTAGTATATACCAGGGGTTTTCTAGTCATGTGGTATTCAAGAAGCTGCATTTCTCAGCTGGGGAGAGCAATAATTAGGGAGCATGAGTTATTTGAATTTGAGGTGCGAAGTGACATCAGGTGGAGTTTTTTTTTTTTTTTTTTTTTTTTTT
>NW_007067684.1:13301-14920 GCF_000164805.1 Carlito syrichta
CCAGGTGGGTCTCGAACCTGCGAGCTCAGGCAATCCACTCACCTCAGCCTCCCAAAGCGCTGGGATTACAGACTGAGCCACCGAGCCCGGCTATTTTTTTTTTTTAATTGTAGACACGAGGTCTTGCCCATTTGCTTGGGCAGGTCTCGAACCCACGGGCTCAGGCAATCCACTTGCCTCAGCCACCCAAAGTGCTGGGATTACAGACTGAGCCGAGCCTAGCCCAGGTGATTTCTAAAAATGACTTCCTCTCTGGTCAAGTGATGTGAATGGACTAGGTGATTACTAAGGTCTTCAGGCTTAAAGTCTTGGTGCAGGTGCTGAGTTGAGTGAGGCCAGCAATATCTGAGGCCTGGTAGTTTCCAGAAAAGGAAATGAGGGACTCACGGGGTATTAGATAGGACAGGGAACATAGTAATTTAGAATAAAAATAGCCTAGGCTGGGCGTGGCGGCTCACACCTGTAATCCCAGCACTTTGGAAGGCCGAGACAGAAGAATCACTTGAGCCCAAGAGTTTGAGAGCAGTCTAGGCAACATAGTCAAACCTCGTCTCTACAAAGAAAGAAAATATCTATGTGTGGGGCATGTGCCTGTGGTCCCAGCTGCTTTGGAGGTTGGAGTAGAAAGGTAGAGAGAGAGAGGTAGAAAGAGGCAGAGGTAGAGAGAAGTAGAGGGAGAGAGAGACAGAGAGAGAGAGAGGTAGAGCGACAGACAGAGAGACGTTTGAGGGCCAAAGAAGCAGGAGTACGTTTCCCAACAGGAACTGGTTCATCTGGTAGGCAAGGGGAAGCTGGGTCAGGGAGCTCCTATGCCATGAATTCAAGGGCCTTTGAGTTTGATAGTCTAGAAGGATGGGGTAATTCTAATTAGATGACGTTTTACAGGAACAAGAGATGTGGCTTAAAAGCACTTGGTGGGCTGGGCTCAGTGGCTCAGTTTGTAATCCCAGCACTTTGGGAGGTCAAGGCAAGTGGATTACCTGAGCCTGTGGGTTCAAGACCAGCCCGGGCAACATGGAGAGACCTCCTCTCTACAATATATCAAAAAATTAGCCGGGTGTGGTAGCACACACCTGTAGTTCTGGCTACTTGAAAGGCTGAGGCAGAAGGATCACCAGAGCCCAGCAGTTGGGGGTGGCTGTGAGCATACCACTGCACTCCAGCCTGGGTGACAGTGAGACTCCAACTCGGAAAAAAAGAGCACTTGGTGGGCTGGGTGCAGTGGCTCAAGCTTGTAATCCCAGCACTTTAGGAGGCTGAAGTGAGGATTGCCTGAGCCCACAGGTTCGAGACCAGCCTGGGTAACTTGGTGAGACCTCATCTCTACAATAAATCAAAAAATTGGCTGGGCATGGTGGTGTGTGCCTGTAGTTTCAGCTACTTGAAAGGCTGAGGTGGAAGGATCCAAAAAAACAAAAAACACCTGCTGTGAAAAAATCCGAAGGATTATGATCAAATACAGTATTTGTCAAGAATATGATGGAGACCAGGTGAGGTGCCTCACACCTGTAATTCTATCAATTTGGAAGGTGGAAGTGGGAGGATCACTGGAGCCCAGGAGTTCCAGACCAGGCTGGAAAACATAGAGAGATCTTGCCTCTACAAAAAAAAAAAAAAAA
>NW_007067684.1:16097-16503 GCF_000164805.1 Carlito syrichta
CAGCCACTGCACTCCAGTCTGGGCAACAGAGTGAGACTCCAACTCAAAAAAAACCCCAAAAACAAATGTTGATTATGCAGGCACCCTTGTTGATGAGGTGTGCCCATCCCTCCCCTAGCAGTTTCCCTCAACTGCCAATCCCTTTCTCATAGTATTATAATTTTTCAAGGTCCACTTATGAGTGAGAACATATGGTACTCTGTCCTTTCTTTCTGTGACAGATCACTGAGTATGATTCACTCTAAATCTATCCAAGTGATAAGCTAGTTATCTTTAAGTGTTTAAAGAACTTACATGGAAAAGAAATTAGAACTGAGCCAGGCTCTGTGGCTCAGCCTGTAATCCAGTGCCTTTGGGAGGCTGAAGTGAGTGGATTGCCTGAGCCCATGGGTTCGAGACCCGCATG
>NW_007067685.1:0-1335 GCF_000164805.1 Carlito syrichta
CTGCGGTGGCCGGGAGTGGCCACTGCACTCCGGTCTGGGAGACAGAGTGAGACTCCAACTCAAAAAAAAAAACCAAAAAAAAACCCCAAACTCTCTGCAGCCTCAAACTTCTGGATGCAATTGAGCCTCTCTGCCTTGGCCTTCCAAAGTGCTAGGATTATAGACATGAGCCACTGCCCCCGATCTCTGATAAATGTTTAATGCATTCTTTTTTTTTTTTTGGCTTAAGCTAACCAATCTTGCATTATGTTTCTTGCAATTGCAGACTACAGACTCTGAATGATATAAGCATGTATTACTTTTATAATCAGGAAAAATGTATTTACAATGGAAATAAAAATAGACTCCATTGAATCCATTGTTCTTGGGCAGCTGTTTTTGAGGAAGGTTAGAATCTTGACATTCACCAGCTAGGGAGAGCTACAATTTGAAGAGCGCTTTCAACAGTGAATTGAGAATACAGTGGATAGGAGGCAGACCTCTGGCCAGGACACTGGAGAAAGAAAGGCACAAAGGGGATGGCCGCAACAGGGGCTGTCCCAGAAGGGGAGTTCATGCAGCACGATTTTAATTTGATCTTGCCATTGGTATCACTGGGCGGTGTCTCTCCCTGAGCTTATGAGAAGAAGGTGTATTATCTTTTTCTTTTCTTTGAGACAAGGTCTTACTCTATTGTCACCCAGGCTAGAGTGCAGGGGTGCAATCATAGCTCACTGTCACCTCAGACTCCAGCCTCAATTGATCCTCCTGCCACAGCCTCCCAAGGAACTAAAGACGTGTGCCACTATGCCCCATGCTAATATTTTTTTTTTGGTAGAGACAGGAGTCTCACTATGTTGTTCAGGCTGGTCACATGTTCCTAGGCTTAAGTGAACCTCCTGCTTCAGGCTCCCAAAGTGCTGATATTATAGGCATGAGTGTGCCAGACCACATTATTTTTATTTTTAAAAATTTATTATTATTATTATTACTTTTGAGTCAGAGTCTCACTCTGTCTCACAGGCTGGAGTGCAGTGAAATGCTCACCATCATCCCAGCATCGACCTGCTGGGCTCCAGTGATCCTTCCCCCTCAACCTTCCAAGTAGCCAGAACTACAAGTGCACGCTACCATGCCCAGCTAATTTTTTTTATTTATTGTGGAGTTGAGGTCTTACCAAGTTGCCCAGGCTGGTCTCAAACCCCTGGGCTCAGACAATCCTCCTGCCTTGGCCTCCCAAAGTGCTGGGATTACGGGCTTGAGTTACCATGTCTAGCCTAATTAATTAATTATTTATTTATTTTTTGAATTGGAGTCTCACTCTGTCACCCAGACTAGAGTGCAGTGGCCGCTCCC
>NW_007067685.1:1488-5743 GCF_000164805.1 Carlito syrichta
CAGGCGGGTCTCGAACCTGCAGGCTCAGGCAATCTACTCACCTCAGCCTCCCAAAGGCGCTGGATTACAGGCTGAGCCACCAAGCCCGGTTAATTAATTATTTTAATAATTTTTTTTCTGAGCAGGCACAGTGGCTTAAACCTGTAATTCTAGCACTTTGGGAGGCCGAGGCGAGTGGATTGCCTGAGCCCGTGTGTTCGAGACCAGCCCAGGCAACTTGGAGAGACTTCATCTCTACAATAAATCAAAAATTAGCCAGGTGTGTTGGGAGGCTGAGGCAGAAGGATCACCTGAGTCCAGCAGGGCGAGGTTGCTGTGGCCGTGAGCAGCATGCCACTGCACTCCTGCCCGGGTGAAAAATAATAATATTTTTTCAAGTTAGGGTCTCACTCTGTCACCCAGGATGGAGTTCAGTAGCACAGATCATAGCTCACTGCAGCCATGTTCTGGCTGTTCCTTTTGTGCCTTTCTCCAGTGTCTTGCCCAGAGGTCTGCCTCCTATCTACTGTGTTCTCATTTCATTGTTGAAAATGTTCTTCAAGTCCGAGTGTGGTGGCTCATACTTGTTATTGCAGCACTTTGGGAGACCGAGGCGAAAGGATTTTCTGTGCCCAGCAGGTCAAGACTGCAGTGGCCATGAGTGTGCCACTGCACTCCAGATTAGGAGACAGAATGATACTCCTACTCAAAAAAAAAAAGAAAACAGTCTTCATATTGCAGCTCTCAGCCAGGTGCAGTGGTTCAAGCCTGTAATCCCAGCACTTTAGGAGGCCCAGGCAAGAGGAGTGCCTAAAATGAGGGGACTGAGACCAGCCTGAACAACATGATGAAACCTCATCTCCACATTAAATTAAAAAGAAAATTATCTGGGTGTGGTGGTGTGCTCCTGTAGTTGCAGCTATTTGGAAGGCTGAGGAGGAAGGATCACCTGAGTCCAGCAGGTCGAGGCTGCAGTGGATGTGAGCCTGCAACTGCACCACTGCACTCCAGCCTGGGTGACAGAGCGAGACTCCAACTCAGAAAAAAAAAATTGTGGCTCTCCCATAGCTGATGAATGTCAAGATTCTCACCTTCTTCAAAAACAGCTGCCTGCTGGGCTCGGTGGCTCAGCCTGTAATCCCACGCCTTTGGGAGGCTGAGGTGAGTGGATTGCCTGAGCCCGCGGGTTCGAGACCTGCCTGGGCAACTTGGCGAGACCTCATCTCTACAATAAATAAAAAAAAATTAGCTGGGTGTGGTAGCGCACGCCTGTAGTTCCAGCTACATGGAAGGATCACCAGAGCCCAGCAGGTCGAGGCTGCGGTGGCCGGGAGCGGCCACAGCACTCCAGTCTGGGCGACAGAGTGAGACTCCAACTCAAAAAAAAAAAAAAAAAAAAACAGCTGCCTGAGAAAAATGGATTCAATAGATTCTATTTATATTTCCATTGTAAATACATTTTTCCTGATTTTAAAAGCAATATATGCTTATATCAATTCAGAGTCTGTAGTCTGTAATTGCAAGAAACATAATGCAAGATTGGTTAGCTTAAGCAAAAACAAACAAACAAACAAACAAAAACAGGCCAGGAGGTACGGTTCAGCACTTTCAGAGACCAAAGTGAGAGGGTTGCCTGAGCCTATGAGTTTGAGACTAACCTGGGCAACTTAGCGTGACCTCATTTCTACAATAAACCAAAAATAAGCCAGACCTGGTGGTGTGTGCCTATAGTCCCAGCTATTTGGAAAGCTGAGGCGGAAGGATCACCTGAGCCCAGCAGGTCGAGGCTGCAGTGACTGTGAGCATGCCACTGCACTCCAGCCTGGGTAAAGAGTGAGACTCCAACTCAAAAAAAAAAAGAAAAGAATGTTTTAAACATTTATCAGAAATTCAGCGCAGTGTCTCGTGCCTATAATCCCAGCACTTTGGAAGACCAAGGTGGAAGAACAATTGTGCCCAGGAGTTTGAGACTGCAAAGAGTTTTGTTACTTTTTATTCTGCCTCAGCCTCCTGAGTAGCTAGGACTGCAGGTGCACACTGCCACCACACCTAGCTATTTTTGTTTTGTTTTGTTTTTATTTATTGTAGAGACAAGGTCTCCCCAAGTTTCCAGGGCTTGTCTCTGACCTCTGGACTCAAGCAATCTTCTTGCTTCTACCTCCCAAAGTTCTGGGATTACAGGCATGAGCCACTGTGCTCAGCTAACAGTTTTTTTTTTTTTTTTTTCAAGAAAGATTTATTGCTGAACTCAGGGATTCGAGACCAGCCTGAGCAACATGATGAGACTTCATCTCTACAAAAAAATAAGAAAAATTAGCCTGGCATGGTGGTGCGTGCCTGTGGTTCCAGTTACTTGGGAGGCTGAGGTGGAAGGATAGCCGGAGCCTCGCAGGTTGACGCTGGGTGGCCGTGAGTGTGCCAGTGCACCCCAGCATGGGTGATGGAGTGTGACTCCAATTTGAAAAAGAAAAAGAAATGGGCAAAGGCGTAGAAAGAATCTCCAAAAAAAATTCACCGAAGCTGTACGCAGCCTCTCACTACACTAGCTGGTCCATGGATGCGGATGGTTCCCAGAACATTCACCTAGCAGGGGACACCTCTACTGTAATGGGTCCGCCCTCCAAAAGACAATTCCAGGCTTTTTGCATCCCTCTCTTTTTTTATTTTTTATTTTTTGAGTTGGAGTTCTCACCCTGTCACCCAGGCTGGAGTGCAGTGGCACGCTCACAGTCACTGCAGCCTCCACCTGCTGGGCTCAGGTGATCCTTCAGCCTCAGCCTTCCAAGTAGCTGGAACTACAGGCACACACCACCACGCCTGGCTAATTTTTTGATTTATTGTAGAGATGAGGTCTCACCAAGTTGTCCAGCCTAGGCTGGTCTCCAACCGTGGGCTCAGGCAATCCTCTCACCTCGGCCTCCCAAAGTGCTGGGATTACAGGAGTGAGACACCAAGCCCAGCCTTGTGTCCCTCTCTTACAGACACCATTGCATTCATTCCTCCAGGGAATGGTCTCAAGAATGGGCATTTACAGATATGGAGAGAGACTTCATGGAAGTCTGAAGATGTATTTGCCTGAGGTTACAGAGCTGATAAGGGACAAGTTCAGTCTTGCTTTAGAACCTGTATTCTTCCCGCTAAAGTCAGTGGCTCCCAAGCCTGGCCAATCAGAAGGGGAACCTAAGAGGCATTTTTTTTCTGTAGCCACCCCCACAAAACTTCATTTAATAGGTGAAAGTGAGACCCAGAAATCTCTATTTTTATAAAAGTTCCTTAGGGGACTCTGATGATCAGGTAGATTTGTCTGTTTTTTTTATTTTTTAAAGACAGGGCCTTTTCTGTCTTCCAGGCTGTAGTACAGTAGTACAATCACAGCTTACTGCAACCTCGAACTTCTAGGCTCAAGCCATCCTCCCACCTCAGCCTCCCAAGTACTATAGTTGGGACTACATGTGTGCAACACCATACCCAGCTAATCTTAAAAAAAGAGACCTTGTCTCTACAATAAATCAAAAAATATAAGCCTGGCACGGCAGCACGTGCCTGTAGTTCCAGCTACATGGAAGGCTGAGGCAGAAGGATCACCTGATTACAGCAGGTTGAGGCTGCAGTGGTCATCATGAACATGGTACTAAACTCCAGCCTGGACAACAGAGTGAGTTTCCAAATTAAAAAAAAAAAATTTTTTTTTTTTCTGTAGAGACAGAGTCTTGCTATGCTGCCCAGGATGGTCTGGAACTCCTGACCTCAAATGATGCGCCCGCATGGGCCTCCCAAAGTGCTGAAATTACAGTGAGTCATCACACTGGTCTCAGCTAGGTTTGGAAAGTTGTTTTAGAATTAAGTATCTTTTAGATTTGCCGCTGGGTGTGGTGGCTCAAGCCTGTAGTGTCACTTTGGGAGGCCGAGGTGAGATGATTGCCTGAGCTCAGGGATTCGAGACCAGACGGGGCAATTTGGTGAGACCTCACCTCTACAATAAATCAAAAAATTAGCTGGGCATGATGGTGTGTGCCTGTCATTCCAGCTACTTGGAAGGCTGAGGCAGAAGGATCGCCTGAGGTCAGCAGGTTGAGGCTGCAGTGGCCATGAGCATGCCACTGCACTCCAGTCTGGACGACAGAGTGAGACTCCAACTCAAAAAAAAAATAGTATTTGCCTAGCAGGTTTTCCTGTTCACTACAAAACCCCTATGCAAAGTATACTTTTTGCTTACATATATATATATATATTTTGAGTTGGAGTCTCACTCTGTTGCCCAGACTGGAGTGCAGTG
>NW_007067685.1:5763-8286 GCF_000164805.1 Carlito syrichta
CCCGCGGGCTCAGGCGATTCACTCACCTCGGCCTCCCAAAGTGCTGGGATTACAGGCTGAGCCACTGAGCCCGGTCACTTACAAATATTTATTAGGCATTTACCATATGCCAAGAACTGTGCCAAAGTTTTGAAATACAATAGTGAACAAGACAGCTAATGTGGGAGATGGATATTAAACAAAAAATTATCTAAATATTTAAATTACAATTGTAACTGGGCTTGGTGGCTCAGCCTGTAATCCCAGCACTTTGGGAGGCCGAGGTGAGAGGATTGCCTGAACCTGTGGGTTCGAGACCCTCCTGGGCATTTTGGCGAGACCTCATCTCTACAATAAATAAAAAATCAGCCGGGCATGGTAGCGCGCGCTTGTAGTTCCAGCTACTCGGAAGGCTGAGGTGGAAGGATCGCCGGAGCCCAGCAGGTTGAGGCTGCGGTGGCCGGGAGCCGCCACTGCACTCCAGTCTGGGCGACAGAGTGAGACTCCAACTCGAAAATAAATAAATAAATAAATAAATAAATAAATAACAATTGTAAGGCTTATTATCCCAGACCATGGGAAGCTGAAGTAAGAAAGTTATTTGAGGCCAGGATTTTGAGACCATAATAAACTATTTTTATTTTTGTAGGGATAGGGTCTCTAGTGAAAACAAATTTAAATTATAAGCAATAAACAAATTACCATTGTGATAGGGTCTATGAAGGAAAAGTGGAACCCTAACCCTGAATTTGGGTACAATGAGTGAAGATATTACTGAGGAAATGACATTTAGACTGAGCTTTGATTAATGACTACAAGTTAGCTATGCATAGAGGAAGAGAGGACATTTGAGGCAGAGGAAGTTGGCGCATTATACGAAATTAGATTTCTGTTAGATGACATTTATGTTACAGACCATGAATATACTCAGACACGCCAGCAGTGGCTGGAGAGGGGCAGTTCATGAAGAGATGAAGTAAGAAGGAGACAACGCACAGCCTGAAGTATTGTGGTGTCAGTCGAGATGATGGTAAGCGGGCAGATCACAGTCATTCAGAAAGTCGGATCTGTAAGACTTATTGGTTAATTGCATAATGGTGATGTCTTTGTGTGTTTTTTGGATGCTATGACAGGATACCACAGATATTGGTATTTATAAATGTATCTCTTTTTTTGAGTCAGAGTTTTACTCAGACTCATGATTACCACAGCCTCCACCAGCTGGGCTCAGGCGATCCTTCTACCTCAGCCTTTCAAGTAGACGGAACTACAGGCATGCACCGCCGCGCCCAGCTCATTTTTGAAATTCTCCTGTAGAAACAAGGTCATGGCCAGGCATGGTGGCTGAAGTCTGTAGTCTCCGCACTTTGGGAGGCCGAGGCAAGAGGATTACCTGAGCTCAGGAGTTTGAGACTAGCCTGGGCAACTTAGTGAGATCTCGTCTCTACAATAAATCAAAAAATAAGCCGGACATGGTAGTGCATGTCTGTAGTTTCAGCTAATTAGAAGGCTGAGATGGAAGGATTGCCTGAGCCCTGCAGGACGAGGCTGCAATGGCCGTAAGCGTGCCACTGTACTCCAGCCTGGGCAACAGAGTGAGACTCCTACTCAAAACAAAAAAACAAACAAAAAAAGAAACAAGATCCTGCCAAGTTGCCCAGACTGACCTTGAACCCATGGGCTCAGGCAATCCTTTCACCTCAGCCTCCCAAAGTGCTGGGATTATAGGCATGAGCCACCGTGCCTGGCCTCTTTTCTTTTTAAATTAGAGGCTGAGTGCGGTGGCTCAAACCTATAATCCTAGCACTATAGGAAGCAGAGGTGAGAGGACTGCCTGAGTCCAGGTGTTCCAGACCAGGCCAGGCAATTCGGTGAGAACTCATCTCTATAATAAATCAAAAAATTAGCCAGGCATGGTGGTGCATGTCTGTAGTTCCAGCTACTCAGAAGGCTGAAGTGGAGTGACCGCCTGGGCCCAGCAGTTGGAGGCTGAGGTAGCCAGGAGCATGCCATTGCACTTCGGCCTGGGCAAGAGTGAAACTCCTACTCAAAAAGAAAAGAAAAGAGACTTATTTGGCTCATGGTTCTCTCCAGAGAACTGGGAAGTCCCAGACTGTGGGACTGCCTCTGTTGAGGGCCTTCTCGTTGCTTCATCACATGGCGAACGTCATCACTAGATGTGGCAGTCGAGAGACATGTGTCAGAGAAAAAGCCTGAGCTCCAAAGACAGCTAACCCACTCCCACAATAGCAGCATTCATTCACTCAAGATGGCAGAGCCCTCAAGATACAAGTACCTCCATTAAGACCCACCTCTTAGTACCATCACGACGGCAATGAAACCTCAACACCAGTTTTGGAGAGGATATTCAAACCACAGAGCAGATGGTATGAAAAAGAAGTTGTCAAAGTGAATCTCAGTTCCTGGCATCAGCTAGTGGCTGAATGATGTTTTTGACCAGGACAGGAGATGGAGGATGCAGACTAGGTTTGTAAGGAATCATTATGAGTTGTTTTTTTTTTTTTTTGAGCTGGAATCTCATTC
>NW_007067685.1:8486-10190 GCF_000164805.1 Carlito syrichta
ACTGCACTCCAGCCTGGGTGACAGAGTGAGACTCTAACTCAAAAAAATAAAATAAAATAAAAATTAAAAATTTACAAGTTTAGCCAGACATAGTGGCTCACACCTGTAATTCCAGCACTTCGGGAGGTGGAGGTAAGAGGATTGCCTGAGCTCAGGGGTTCGAGACCATCCTGGGCAACATGAAAAGATTTTGTCTCTACAATTATTCAGAAAATTAGTGTGGTGTGGTGACAAACGCCTGTGATTCCAGCTACTTGGAAGGCTGAGGCTGGAGGGATTGCCTGAGCCCAGAAGGTCTAGGCTGCAGTAGCCATGAGCATGCCACTGCACTCGAACCTGGGTGATAGAGATGCCACTGCACTCGAACCTGGGTGATAGAGTGAGACCCCAACTCAAAAAAAAAAAATTAACAAGTTTGCCTGTGAAAGCTGGTAGACATATGAGACCCAAGTAGGGAAATGGCCAAGAGGAAAACAAGTGGGATCTCACTATACTGTCCAAGCTGCAGTGCCTGGCTATTCACAAGTGCAATCATACCACACTGCAGTCTCGAACTCCCAGCCTCAAGGGATCTTCAAATGAGGCCTCAACCTTCTTGAAAGGAGGTAACTATAGAAACCTAGAATAAACTTTGTTTATTCTTAGTTTAGTCTTTGCCTCAGCATAACCATTTTTGCTTAGACTTTACCCCTGACACACTTTGAATCTAGCACAAGTTAGACATAAATTTCCAATAGGCAGGGTTTAGGAAGCCCTCAGACATTCTACTGCAGGCCAAGCGGCAGCCTACCCCATCCCCTCGGCAAACCTTCATCAGATGCAAGACAAGGACAGAGCCACAGAAATAACAACAGACCACCTTTGGTCAAGGAATTTGTGGACTGCAAATGTCTGGTAAATCTCTTGCAGGAAAAACCCCTCCCCTTGTCTCCTCGCTTCTAGCCCACCACCTGTGGACATGAGATGCTCATGTCTGGCAACCTCAAGATCTAAGCCTCATGTGGCTAACCCACCCATCTGCCTGCTGTCAGTACCTGCTGTCAGTACCTGCCCCTTCGTGAGGATGTGGACCACCCAATCACCTTAATGACCTTCCCCCATTCAAGGGAAATGGTTCAAAGGACTCAACCAAGAGTAACAAGTGGCCATTGCCTTACTAGACTCTGGTGTGGCCATGTACTCTTTGAGCTATGGCTGTCACCATGCTTCTTGGCTTTGGCCCCCTTCCCTACCTTGGGGAGGTGAATCTTCTCTCTCTCTCTCACTTACTTTTAAATAAACTACATTCTACTTTGTGGGGCTGAGGTGAGAGGATTGCCTGAGTTCACGGGTTCGAGACCAGCCTGGTCAACTTGGTGAGACCTCACCTCTACAATAAATCAAAATATTAGCCAGGCATGGTGGCTTATGCCTGTACTTATAGCTACTTGGACAGCTAAGGCAGAAGGATTGCCTGAGTCCAGCAGGTCAAGTCTGTAATGGCCGTGAGCATGCCACTGCCCTCCAGTCTAGGCAATATAAATAAATAAATAAACTACATTCTCTAACATCTGTACAATTCTTTCAGATCGCACACCAGACACCCCACATCCCCAGCAGGCCTGACCTAACATTCTAGAGGCACCACTGGGAGAGTGTGTGACCCTAACATTTTTTGGAGACCCCAGCAAAATGACACTAAGGATTTTTTTTTTTTTTTTTTTT
>NW_007067685.1:10398-12056 GCF_000164805.1 Carlito syrichta
GCGGGCTCAGGCAATCCACTCACCTCAGCCTCCCAAAGGCGCGGGATTACAGGCTGAGCCACCGAGCCCAGCTGGATTTTTTTTTTAAAGTTTGCATCTCACTGTTGCCCAGGCTGGAGTACAGTGGCATGCTATCGGCCACCGCGGCCTTGACCTGCTGGGCTCAGGCGATCCTTCCTCCTCAGCTTTCCAAGTAGCTGGAACCACAGGCTCGTGCCACCACGTCCAGGTAATTTTAAAATTTTATTGTAGAGACAAGGTCTAGCCAAGTTGCCCAGGTTGGTATCGAATCCCTGGGTTTGGACAATCCTCTTGCCTCTGCCTCCCAAATTGCTGGTATTACAGGTGTGAGCCGCCATACCCAGCCTTAATCTTCTCTTAAAGGAAGGCCATAACCTTGGAGTCAACAGTGAAAGAGTCATGGTCTCCTTCTTTAGAGTAGGGGAGCAGGGGTTAAAGCCAGTGTAGCAAGTTCTTCACAGGGGAAGTATAAGTGTACTGGTCTCGAATCCCTGGACTTAGGCAATCCTCTCACCCTAGTCTTCCAAAATTCTGGGATTACAGGCATAAGCCACTGCACCTGGATTTTATTTATTTATTTATTTTTGAATTGGAGTCTCACTCTGTCGTCCAGACTGAAGTGCAGTGGCCGCTCCCAGCCCCCGCAGCCTCGTCTGCTGGGCTCCGGCGATCCTTCCACCTCAGCCTTCCGAGTAGCCGGAATTACAGGCACGCGCTACCATGCCCGGCTGATTTTTTGATTTATTGTAGAGATGAGGTCTCGCCAAGTTGCTCAGGCAGCTCTCAAACCCGCGGGCTCAGGCAATCCACTCACCTCAGCCTCCCAAAGGTGCGGGATTACAGGCTGAGCCACCGAGCCCGGCTTGAATGCACCTGGATTTTAAAACTTTTTTTGGTTTTTGGTCAGGGTCTCATTGTGTCATCCAGGCTGGAGTGCAGTGGCATGATCATGGCTCACTGCATCCTCCATTTCCTGGGCTCAAGCAATCCTCTCACTTCAGCCTCTTGAGTAGCTGCCACCATGACTGGCTAATTTTTGTGAAGATGAGGTCTTGCTATGTTACCCAGGCTGCTCTTGAACTCCTGGGCTCAGGCAATCCTCCGTCCTTGGTCTCCCAAAGTGATGGGTTTATAAGCTTGAGCCACCAAGCCTGGCCTCTTTTTCAAGTAAGAATGGGAGATCTGTCCTGGTGAGGGAGAGGTAGGAAGATTGGGGTGTGAGTGGAGTGGAGAGGATCTTGGAGGAATGAGTGTGCAAAGGAATTCCTGGCAGTATTAAGGGTCCGGTGGAGACTGAAGGCCTTGAATTCATAGTGGTACTCATCACACCCATCTACACAGCAGGAGTTTTTCCCAGGTGTGCACATCCCATAGATGCATGTAAGGATAGGGTGTACTGCTGGATTGATCTAGGGCTGAGGCCTTTGCCAGGCTGCTGCAATACAACGACAAAGGAACCAGTGAATTAAAAATACTGACCGGGCTCAGTGGCTCAGCCTGTAATCCCTGCACTTTGGGAGGCCGAAGTGAGTGGATCGCCTGAGCCCGCGGGTTCAAGACCCGCCTGGGCAACTTGACGAGACCTCATCTCTACAATAAATCAAAAATTAGCCAGGCGTGGTAGCGTGCACCTGTAG
>NW_007067686.1:0-10887 GCF_000164805.1 Carlito syrichta
TTTTTTTGAGTTGGAATCTCACTCTGTCCCCCAGACTGGAGTGCAGTGGCTGCTCCCGGGCACTGCACTCTCGAACTGCTGGGCTCCAGTGATCCTTCCCGCCTCAGCCTTCCAAGTAGCATGAATGACAGTCATGCGCTAGCACGCCAGCTGAGTTTTTGATTTATAGTAGAGATGATATCTCACTGCCCAGGCTGGTCTTGAACACGCGGGCTCTGGCAACCCACTCACCTCAGCCTCCCAAAGGCGCGGGATTACAGGCTGTGCCACTGAGGCCTGCTCAGATGAATGCTTTATTGTAATTTGCAGGTCTGAGAAGAATGATTTTAACGTAATGGTTATTTCATTGAATCTGTAGATTGCCCAAAAGTCTAATTTTTACATTAAAGAGGTAAGCAAAGTCAGTGAAACAAGCATGTCAAAGTGTCATTTATGACATCAGTCTCAGAATTTGGCATCATAATGGGAGGAACCTTGGCTACTGAGCAATTCTTAGACTTCGAGGGCTTGTGTAGAGTGCTCTGCCAAATGCGTTAGACATGTGGATTTTATTCCCAAGAAGTGAATAAAACCATGTGTTCACACCTATCCAAAAACTTCTCCAGGGATAAGTGAGCATTCAAGAATCCATTAAACGACGTAGTCTTTTTTTTAATTTTTTTTGTAAAGCAGCATTTATTGAGAGGACAGAGAAACTCCCACATGGGGAGGGGAACTGAGTGGGTTGCCTACAAGGTAGTGTTTAATTATTATGGTCACCGAATCCTGTCGGAGCTTGGTTATAGTACAACCACATACTATTTCAGCACTTTCTTTAGTTTAGAAAAATTTGGATGTTTTTAGTATTATGTAACATCCTTTGAGCTGTTTTTCTAGCAGGATTTGAAAATCGCTTTAGCTAAGATCATCGACAATTTTCCAGAATTTTCAATTATCTAAATTTTTATACTAATGAGGAGCCCAAATACTTACTACTTTGTAAATCTCCATGTTATTTTGGTTTATGTATATTGGGCTCTAAATTCTCTTTATTCTGTGTGCCTGATTTTAAAAACTTGGTGATTAAAAGTATCAGATTAATCGGATACTTTGTTGCAGAGTACAGCATTATGTCTTAGGTAGAGAAAATACTAGGGATTCAAAGAAAATACTCTTTTAAACATAATTGGGTTAAAATATGAAGGGAATGGGATTTTATATTTCCCTCAAATATATAAGGGAAACTTTTCTCTAAGGATTGCACATGTGTAACATTTAATCAAAATTAACAAGCAGAAAATACAGAATTCACCAAGAATATTGGCACAAATTTTAAGAATTGTAAAAACTGTATTAAAGTACGATACTGTATTATTTTCTAAAATTTTCAAGATTTATTATGCATTCTGCCTTCTGAATAGCACTTAGGTACACTGAATCTCAAGGTTCAGTTTTCTAAGAATGATATAGATCTGGAATCTTAACAAGTTTCAATTTACGTGGAATAAAACATTCAGAATTTATCTGAGAAACACTGTAGTTAACAATTTTGAAGGCAGAATTATGCCATGCATTCTAAAGTATTAAAAGGAAAAGGAGTTATCATTGGAGTATTATACACTTCTTAAAAAATCAATCCCTGCATCATGAATATTTCTCGGCACAACCTTAAATTGTAACCATTTTTAAAGTAAAAAATATATAAAAAATAGGATTATCAAATAAAGTCCGCTCATGATTTACAGCTTTCTTTTATTTATTTATTTATTTATTTATTTATTTATTTATTTATTTATTTATTTATTTAAATTTTTTTAAAAAGTGGGGTGTAATTCAGACTTGGATATACAAACATTAATTATGCAGGGTCCCTGGTTGATGAGGTATTTCCTTCGCTTCTTTAGCAGTATCTCTCCACTGCCAATTTCACCCCTCCCCATGACTACCAGTTACTTTCTTATAGCACTATAAGTGATCGAGTTTAGATCATGAGTGAGAACATATGGAACTCTGTTCTTTGTTTCTGTGATAAATCAGTGAAAATGACCTGCCTAATATCGATCAAAGGTTCTGCAAAATCCTTAAATCTGTCCTTTTTTATGGCTTCATAATATTCCACTGTGTTTATACCACATTTATTTTATCCATTCCAGCTTTGATGAGCAACAAGGTTGGTAACATGTTTTTTGCAATTGTGATTGGAGCTGCAAAAAACATACTTGTGCAGGTATCTTTTTGGTAAATTGATTTGAGTTCCTCCAGGTATATTCTTTACAGGGGAATTACTGACTCACATGGTATATCAATATCTTGTCCCTTTAGAAACCTCCACACACCTTTCCAAAGATGTTGCTCTACTTTTCAGTTACATGCAGTGTAGAAGCATTTATTTTTCCCAAAACTTTACCCACCTCTGTTATTGTTTGTTTTATTAATGATTGCCAGTCTTACAGGGGGTATATGTTATTTCAAAGTGGTCTCATTTGCATTTCTTTGATGATGAGTGGGGCTGAGCAATTTTCATGTGTCTGCTGGCTGACCGTAACTTTTTCTTTATGAAAAGTGTCTAATCATGTATTTTGCACACTTTTCAAAGGGAATGTTTGTTTGATTTTTCTGAGTGTTTGAGTTTCTTGTAGATCCTAGATGTTATCCTTTTTTACAGATATATAGTTGGAGAATCGTTTTCCCCATTCTGTTGGCTCTATCGCCATGAGCCTCGGTTTTACTTACATAACCAGTAACCCTATCCATCTCTTAGACTGCTGAGGCCGGCAAGTACACCACTCATCAGGGCCTGCTCCATTTCATCCCTGCAGTTCAGTCCTGCTTTCTAGAAATGCGGTCGCTCAATAACTTTTATCACCCTATAATCTCCCAAAGTTATCTGCGGGGAGAGAAGCCAGCAAAAACAGTCAAGAAGAAAGAATCACAGACGCGCCATCATCAAGAACAAATTTTCCTTTGGGAGACGATCGCTGAGACAGTGGATCATTTTTGCAGACGTTGAGTTGTTGGGGGACTGGGGCCGTTGAGCAAAGCTCGTGCAGTGATGCAACGGGGGGGAAACTCTGTTTTGCCCTCTGTGTGGGTACACTGTTTGGATCTTTGACACTCGGGTGGCTGTCTCGGGGACAGGTTCGCCAGATCCTGGGCGAGGATTAGCAGAAAGTTCTTTAAGGCGGTGGCTGATCTCGAATATCAGCCTCTCGCCTCTGTGGACAGGAAACGCAAGTTGAACCAGCAGCGACGGGGTCTTTGAGCTCAGCAACCTTAGAAACGAGGAGATCTGGGTTGGGAGCCCTCACCTTTGCAGCGACAGAAACCTCTGCGGCAGATGGGGAGCGCAAAACCCTGGGCCGTTCCACCCATTTTCCCCAAAACCCCACGGGTTGACCCGCGCCTGCCGTCCCTTCCCTGCAGCAACCTCCTCCCTCGCCAGACTAGACTTTAGAGTCTCTGCTCTGCTTCCCCGTTAAAACAATCCATACCCTTGTCTCCTCCCCCTGAGTCCCGAGGGTCCGTGGAAGACCCCGACCCACAAGGACAACATTTTCAACTCCCCACCAGCCCAGCTCTGCCTCCTGCATCCCCTATGCAAAGTTGACTAAAATGGGCCCCTTGCAAGCCAGCAGGCGGGTGAAAGTGCGAGTGGGAGGCAGAGACAGAATGGCAAGCGTCCCAACCCCAGCAACCCGAACCCAAACCCAAACGCAGAGCAAGTGTAAGAAAGAGACTGATATAATCCATTCATAAAGGAGGATTTAATACATCTAAAGAAAGAAGATAAAAATATGTTTAATATAATAATTAGTTCCTGAATGCCTTAACACATTAAATTTCTTCTGAGTTATAGAAAATGAAAACATTTGGAAACATGTTTACGTGAATGCATTTACCAGTAGTAACAAAATATATGTAACACATATTTCATTGCAATATAAGAAACTAATTAAAATTTACAAGAGAACACATTCAACTAATTAAAAACTTGGCAACATCACCAAGTGATAAGAGCTCCTGAGTTGGAAATATTTGCAGACTTTGCAAATGAAATTAATTAGGTGTAGGACAGTAGAATTAGACAGCAGGGAACATGTCTCAAAATAGGTCTAAAATCCAAGTCTCAAAATCACTGAACTTTATCTCCCAAAAGTTGTTCTTATTCTAAGTTTTACATTGAAAGAAACATAATATTGCCTTTTACTTGCACAATATCTTGGCCTCATACGTGATTCCATTAAAATACCCTGGGACAGGGAAAGCGAAGAGAATCGAGGGAAACAGTAGTAGCTGGTGTAGGTGACTGTAGGTGAGACACTAAATGAAAGAACAAACCATCTCTGAGAACACCTTGGTCCTGTGAGGTGAGAGCATTGTCCACATATTCCATTGTGTGTATGTGACACGTTATTTTATCCAGTACAGTTTTGATGGGCAGCATGTTTGGTTCCATCTTTTTGCTGTTGTGAATAGTACTGCAGTAAACTTGTGTGAGCAGGTATCTTTTTTGTAGAATTATTTGAGTTCTTCTGGGTATATTCACAGAAGTGGGATAGCTGGGTTTTTTTTTTTAAGAAAGAAAAGTTTATTTAAAAGTAAATTAGCGAGAGAAAGAGAAGGAAGAGAGAAGATTCACCTCCCCAAGGTAGGGGAGATAGCTGGGTCTTATGGAAGGTCAATGTCTAGTTCTTTTAGAAATCACCACAATGTTTTCCAAAGAGGTTGCACTAGTTTGCATTCCCACCAGCAGTGTAGAAGCGCTCCTTTTTCTCCACATCCTTGCTAGCATGTTGTTTATTTGATTAATGATGCCCAGTCTTACTGGGGTTGGGTGGTACCTCAGTAAGTACCACCTAACCCCAGTAAGACTGGCCATCTTTGCATTTCTCTGATGATTAATGAGGCTGAGCACTTTTTCCTGTGTCTGTTAGCTGTCCCTATATCTTCTTTTGAGAAGTGTTCATTCATGTCTTTTGCTAACATTTTCTTTTTTTAGTTGGAGTCTCACTCTCTCACCCAGGCTGGAATGCAGTGGCACGCTCATGGCCACCTCAGCCTCAACCAGCTGGGCTCAGGTCATCCTTCCACCCAAGCCTTCCAAGTGGCTGGAACTACAGGTACACACCACCACACAGCTAATTTTGTATTTATTGTACAGACAAGGTCTCACTGGTCTTGAACTCGTGAGCTCAGGCAATCCTCTCACCTCAGCCACCCAAAGTGCTGGGATTACAGGCTTGAGTCATTGCTGCTGCACCTTTTGCCCACTTTTTAATGGGGCTGTTTTTTGTTTTGTTTTGTTTTCTTCCTTTTGGCATGTTTGAGTTCCCTGTATATCCTGAATGTTAGGCCTTTGTCAGAAATACAGTTGGCAAATATTTTGTCCTCATTCTTTGGGCTGTCTCCTCACTCTCTTGATGGCTTCTTTGGCTTTGCAGAAGATTTTCAGTTTGAGAATGTCCCCCTTGTCCATCTTGTCCCATATGGCAAGAGCACTTGGGGTTTTGATTGGGAATCGGTTGCCAGTTCCAATTTCCATAAGGGTGTCCCCTGTATTTTCTAAGATTCTTATAGTTTGATGTTTTACATTTACGTCTTTGATCCATTTAGAGTTGATTTTGTGTATGGGGATAGGTAGGGGTCCTGTTTTAATCTTCTGCATGTGGTCAGCCAGTTTTCCCAGTACCATTTACTGCAGATGTTCTCCTCTCTCCAGTGGTTGTTGGTGGAAGCTTCATTGAAGATGAGAAATTGAGGTTTTGCTTCTGGAATCTCTATCCTGTTCCACTGGTTGATATGCCTATTCTTGTACCAGTACTACGTTGTTTTGATTATCGTAGCCTTGTACTAAAGTTTAAAGTCTGGAAGTGTGATACCTCCTGCTTTGTTTTTTTGTTTTTTGTGTTTGCTGGGGATTGTTTTGGCTATTCATGATTGTTTATGTTTCTTCATGAATTTCTGTATTGTCATTTCCAGGTCTGAGAAAAATGATGTGATAATTTAATGGGTATTTAATTGAATCTGTAGATTGCCTTGGGTAGGATGGACATCTTAACAATGTTGATTTTTCCTATCCATGACCATGGAACAGTTTTCCATTTGTTTGTGCCTCCTTGGATATCTTTGAGCAGTGTTTTGTAGCTTTCATTGTAAAGGTCTTTCACTTCTTTGGTTAGGAAGATGCCAAGGTATTTCATTTTGAATAAAGGAAACTTTTTTTTTTTTTTGAGTTGGAGTCTCACTCTGTCACCCAGACTGGAGTGCAGTGGCTGCTCCCGGCCACTGCAGCCTCGACCTGGTGGGCTCCGGCGATCCTTCCGCCTCAGCCTTCCGAGTAGCCGGAATTACAGGCATGTGCTACCACGCCCAAATAATTTTTTGATTTATTGTAGAGATGAGGTCTCGCCACCCAGGTGGGTCTCAAACCCGCGGGCTCAGGCAATCCACTCACCTCAGCTTCCCAAAGGTGTGGGATTACAGGTTGAGCCACCGAACCCGGCTAAGGAAACTTTTATAAATTGTTCTTGGACATACAAATTGGTATAGCCATTATGAAAACCAGTAAGGAATTTCCTCAAATAGAAATGCTATGTGATCTAGCAGTCTCACTACTGAGTATATATCCAAAGGAATTAGAATCAGTACTTCAAGGAGTTATTTGCACATCCATGTTCATTGCAACATTATTCACGGTGTTCATAATATGAACAAAATCTAATTGTTGACAGATGAATGGTTAAAGAAGTTGTGGTATATACCACAGAATACCATGTAGTCTTTTAAACAAGTATATCCTGCTATTTGCTACAACAAATATGAAGCTAGAGGACATTATGGTAAGTTAAATGATTTAGGCACATAAATCAAAATATGCATGATCTTATTTATATATGGAATTTCATGAAAACTTGAACTCCTAGTAACAAAGAATAGAATGATGACTACCAGTGACTGGGGGTGGGGGGAAATGCTGAAATATTGGTCAAAGAGTACAAAGCTTCTATTACACAGGGTGAATAAATCTAGAGTATAATGTATATCAGTTTATAATACTGTATTCTGTACTGGAAATTTGCTAAGAGAGCATATTTCAGATCCTCAGTCCCTGACAACAGCTGAGGAACAAGCAGTGATGTGATTTCTGTTATTCTTTTCCCTTACCAGAATGCAATATAAGTGGAATCAAAGCATGTAGCCTTGTGTGCCTGACTTTTATCGCTTACTGTGATGTCTTAGATACAATCAATGGGTTACTATTATCAGTATGTGTTTTAAAATTTGACTTGCATTTCAAAGTAATAGTTTATTTTATGGATGTACCATCAGTTAATGAACATAAGTTTTGTCCTAACTTAGATTCATTGTGAATAAAGTTTCTCTTTTATCATTTTTTTACAAATTTATTAGGGCATTATTGCCAAATAATGATTGCCTATAATTAGGTTTTATTACATGAAATTTTGATATATGTATGCAATGTGAAATTATTACCCAATCAATCTGATTAACAGACCTATCATCTCATAGAGCTTTCCTTTGTTGTGTATGTTGAGAACACTTGAGGGCTCTCTTAGCAAATTTCGAGTATACATGATTATTAACTGTAGTAGCTATGTTGTACATTAGGTTTCCAGTACTTATGCATCTTATAGATTTGTATACTTTGACCAATATCTCTTCTTTCCTCCCACTCCCAGTCACTGGGAATTATGATTCTATTCTTGGTTACTGTGAGTATGGCTGTTTTTCTGAGATTTCAAATATAAGTGAGATCATGCTGTATTTTCCATTTCTATTTCTAGCATATTTCACTTAGCATAATAGCCTAAAGTTTAATCCATGTTGCCACAAATGGCAGAATTTCCTTATTTTTATAAGATTGGGTCATACTCTGCCATATACCATATACATGTGTAATGTATATGTAACATATATATGTGTATATATATATCACAAATTATTTGTCTATTTGTTCATCAAAAGACACTTGACTTTCTTCCATATCTTAGCTTTTGTGAATAATGCTGTGCTACAGATATAGTTTTGATATTGATTTTATATTCTCTGAATATATACCCATCTTCAAAGCTTACCAATAGTGAATACCAATATAAATTTCAAATGACAATTTGTTACTCTTAAGGATCTACAAGACAAGACATAAAACATTTGTGGGGAGCAAGAAAGTTGAAAACAATTAATGTATTTTATGTCTTTGAAGGTGGATGCTATTTACAAAAAAAGTATATTCAAAGTCTATTCAATTATTGAGACTTTATATGTAAAAAACTTAAAGCTGTTAAGTTCATATTCTCTTGTTTTCTTTAATTATATCTAATAGATTTTAACAGTCACTTCTGAGGAACTTATGTATTGGACAATTGAAGTTAAATAGCATCAATGCTATTCGACCTAAGAGCAGAAATCACAGTAAGTAACTACTCTTACATGAGAAACCATAGACGAATAAGAAATCTTAGAAGTCTTCCCAGATCTGGGGTCGATCAGAAGCCAACATGGTTGATTAGCACCCAAATGCAGTTGTAGCCTTCACAAATTTTCACTCACATATTTTTCTTTCTTTTCTGACAAACTTTTTTAGAACACATGTCTTGACAATTATTCACAGGTTAATGGAACAGTGCCTGTCACATAGCAGACATTGAATAAATGTTTTTGAGTAAAATAATAAAAAGAGCTATCTTTATTTTAAACTGTAAGTTAAAAACTCTCCAGTGAAGTCAGTTTAATATGTGATGCTTATGTTTCATTACTTCTGAGAATAAAAGCATTTTGTGTGAGTTATTTATATAACAATTAACTTCAGCATGTTAATATTTTACTCAAATAAACTTATTTGCGTTAAGAAGAAAATGCAAATAACAAGTTGTAAATAAAGAATGTAGATAAATACGTATATTTTATAGTTCTTTATGTTGCTGAGGTACATGTGTGAGTTGTTTCTTTTATACTGAATAATGAAAAATGTGGGATTTATTAAATAGTGGGAATGTCTATTTGATTTTCTTTGAGATCCAATAAGAAATAACATAGGGAACATTGTCGTGCTGAGCACTGCATTTTCCCCTATGCAAAATGTAACAATTTACAATTTTGAACAGGATTCATTACACTAAAGTAAAAAAAAAAGTTTCAGAAATGCCCTAATTACTTTATCATGTGGTCATCAATTTTTTCAGAATAATCAGTTTTTAATATTTATCTCTTCAGTAATACTTATTCTGTATATTTTGGATTCAAGCTTAAAATGCACCAAAAATTATAGATAAGGATTTTTCAGGTTAGCCTGGGCTTCGAGAGTGTCAGCTCAATGGGTCAGCCAGCTGAGCCCCAGAGAGGGTCAGCTCGATGGTCTGCCAAGTCTGTCCCCAGAAAGGTTGGCTCAAAAGGGCTGGCAGCCAAGCTCTGAGAGTGTGGCAGTCCCCAAAAGTGTCTCAGCTTTAAAGTCTCACTTTCTTCCAGCAACACTCACAGTTCAGCCAGCTCTGTCAGCTGGCAAGCCAGACTCCGGGAGGCACGGTTCTTTGGCTCCGGCAATCTTCTGCAGCTCGGCAGGTCAGGGTTCTTGTCTCACACCCAGGAGGAAGGAGGGAGATAGACACTGGAAAGTAAGAAAGCAGGATTTATTGAGAGGATAGAAAATCTCCCACAGTGGGAGAGACATGAGGGGGTTGTTGATTTGGAGCTGAAAGCTGTTGCTTATATAGTCCTAAAACTGAGCCGACTGGCTAACACTAGCTGTGAACTGATTGGTTGGCACTAGATGATCTGATTGATCAGTGCTGAGGATCAATCAGCAAGAGGTAGGGGCCTAATAGTGAGCTGATTGGTTGTTTTTCTATCCCTGCAGTGAGTACTTAAGCTAAAGCTTAAAAGGCTCACAGGGAGCTTGTTTGCCAATGTGATTGTATCAGTACAGAGACCTGCTGGATGTTTGCCACGTTGTTTCCAGGTGACCCCCTGTCTGCCTAGTTTTTCTTTAGCTATCTCCTCTCTCACTGTCAGGCATTCACTTTGCTTGGTTAATTTATCTCAAAAGATGGCAGCATTAATACTGCAAAGTTGCAGATAAAAAGGGTGAAATGACAACGCTTTCAAAAATAGTGTAGATCTTTAATGTTATGCCTCCCTGTACAATCTAATGTTTAAAAGTTTATCATTCAGTTTCTTAAATTTTTGTTCCATAAGATTTATGATTGCAAATGTTGCTTTTCTTCTATTTTTGTTCATGTCGATAACGGTGAAGGGAAAGCTAAATAAATTGTATTCAAAGACTCAATTACAATTTCAAATAGAATTTAAGAATGAATTTACATCTTATGATCAAGGCTTATGAACAAAAGTTTAGTGGTATTCATTTTAAATTTTTATATAAGACATTGTTGTCCAGTGACCCCAGTCCTAGGTAACAAGTTAGCAATTTATTGGAAGTTATAATTAGAAGAGAAAAATAATAATAAAAATTTTTTTTAAAAATCGGTAAGGAACAGTCCTGCAAAGGGATAAAATGCCAAATTATGTCATTTAGTTTTAAAATGTTGGGTTACTGAATAAGAAATCAGTACCTGAAAATTAGCTTCTTTCCTCACCTTTGTAAAAGCTACTTAAGATTATTTTTTAAATGAACCATTTATAACACACAAGGTCCTTAAAAAATACACCTAACAGCAGATACTCTAAACTTTTATGAAGAAAGCAATAAAATATCATTAAAATATTTTCAACAATGTGATGCCATGTTTATGAGATGACTCATATAAATATATAATTTGTACAAAGTTGGTTTATAAATTCAACAGGATTCCAAATAATACTTCAATAATGTTCTTAATTAAAGTAAAACACTAGCTGCAAAATTTTTGAGGAATAAATGATAATAAAAAT
>NW_007067686.1:11248-18933 GCF_000164805.1 Carlito syrichta
TTGGAGTGCATTGTCATGTTCATGGCCACTGCAGCTCAACCTGCTGAGCTCAGGTGATCCTTCCACCTCAGCCTTCCAAATAGCTGGAACTAGAGGCACGCGCCACAATGCCTGGCTAATTTTTTGATTTATTGTAGAGACTAGTTCTTACTTAGTTTCTCGGGTTGGTCTTGAACCTCTGAGTTCAGGCAATCCTCTCACCCTGGCCCCCTAAAGTGCTGGGATTATAGGCTTTAGCCACTGTACCCAGCCAATTTGCTCTATTTTAAAGTTGAATTATGTATCCCTACACCTTATAAATGCCACATATATAAATATAGCAAGATAAACTTTTGTACATGCTCACTTATTGACTTAAAATAACAGTCAAAAAGCATTGGTCGTAAAAGAAAATAATGAGCTATTTATTATGGTTAGTTAAAGAAAAAATACTACAGTGTGACATTATAGAGTTCACAAATATATATGAACATGGGATAATGCTAGAAGCACAAATTTAAAAAATATACAGAATAAACATCATGACATCATATTTATAATGTTCAAATTTTTTTAAAAAGTTGATGTATTAAAAGAAAAGTTTTAGGGATAGACATACATTTATTTTTAAGTTTGAAAGCAATGTAATAAAACATGCTTAAGGGTGGTTGTCACTGTCATGGAAGCAAGATAATGGGGATGATCACAAAGACCTTTAATTCTGTCAATATTTAGAGTTCTTCATTTTCTATTTAATTAGGATGCTGAGTTGATACATATTCATTTATTTTGCTTCAAAATTTACACAAGTACTTCATGTTTCAGAATAAGTTAATAGTCTAGATTTCACATAATATAAAGTTTGAAATCTTAATTTTTTTTAATAAAGGAAAAAATACTTGAGGGCATATTTAGAATTCAGTACTTATATCAGAGGTCCCAAAGACCACCATCAGCTTCAATAATTCACTAGAAGAACTCACAGAACTCAGAAAAGCAGTTATACTTATGCTTTTTTTTTTTTTTTTTTTTTACAACTAAAGACTACAGGACAGTTCTCCAGGTACACTTTGACCAATGCTGTTCTCTGTCCTTTCTCATGTGTAGTTCTCAAAAAATAACTGCAGAATGGAATGTACTGGGAATGCAACATTCTGAGATATGGGGGGCATTGGCCAGAACCGTGTTCCAGCTGTTTTCCCCACCCAAGAAAGCTTTTTTTCTTTGTTTTTCACCCAAGGATTTAACCCAGTGATTCTTGTAACCCCAGGACAGGCTGCTTTCTGGGATTCTTCAACTTTGAACCAAGTGGAGCAGGTACAGATGAGACTACATATGCACTTGGGAGCTTTCTGGAGACCTAGGCTTCTGTTGTCACTTGTTGCTTATCTCTAAGTAATAAATCCGCTTCATGTAACTATTATGTGTCTGTCACAGACTCATCAGACAAGTTGAACCTGTTTTGCATGGACTCAGCATACAGTGAACCTGTTTTGCATGGATACAAGTTAAAACTGACAAAGGAAAAGAATGTAAAGGTCAGTTTCTAAGAGAACCAAGTCTGAGCTTCTGGTTATTCTCTCTAGTGGGATCATATAGGCAGCATTTAAATCAGCCAGAGAAGCTTACAAGACTTTGTGTCCCAGGTCTTATTGAGGGTCAATCACAGAGACATGGAGAGCCTATATACCTGTCCTTGGTCATAGAGTCTCCAAATTCTCTGGACTTATAACAGCATAATGCCAAAGCACCAGAAACACCAAAACCCGGCATTCACCATAAATCATACAATTGGCATAAAGACTTTGATCTCGGCCTTCATATACAAAGATCCCCTAATCAGACAAAATATTCCATGGTTTCAGAGGAGCTGAAACTCCTTTCAGGAGCTGGTCAGAGCCAGCCTGAATTCCTTGGGTGGTTGGTTAACCCTTTAGTGTACAATACTAAAATGAAAAAGTGAGTTGGCAATCATTCTTTCGTAATTGTTAAATTGGCTTTTAAATTTTGCCAATACAGAAGATGAATGAATCTTCAAACTGTGAGTTAATTATTCATTATTAATTTGATTAACTACCTAGTTCTATTTGAAACTCTATTCCAGATATGGTTCTCTTACAATTCAGCCATGGCACTATGTAGCTTTTAGTCTGTGTACTGCTTTCTCTACTTCCATATCCTACAAAAGAAAAGCAAACTTCCTGAATCATTTTATTTTTTTTCTTTTAGAGAGAAGCAAAGAGTGTTCAGTGTTTTGTCTCTAAATTTGTTGAGTTCAAGCTTGTGGGACAAGTTAACCTCTTATTGATCATGAAAGGATACAACTATAGACCATATTGAAGATGAAATATGATGTGGACAACATGAAATATCACCAATTTAGAAGCCTTGTTTTTGTGGCTTTGGTCATCTTGGAGCTTTCTGGGATACCTAACTTGGAAGCACATTTTTCTAAACCTTTGTTTTCTACCACATAAGAGACACATATTGATAAGCTGCTTTCAGCGTTAGAGTTTACATTCATATTTATATGAGTGAGAGCACTTTTGGTCTAGTTAGCAGAATCTCTTAATGTCTGACAACTGGAAGATACATTGCAAGAATGGGCTCTCCAGACTGTAATACAAGCAGGTCTATACCTCAGTCCTTTCCCTACAGTCATTCCAATATTGGTGCTGTTATACAGAAATGTTATATGTTGCAGGAGAATCCTTTGGAGACTTTAAATAGAGAAAAATTTTGCTTCTGCAAATGTTCTTTTGTCATTTCAGGAATAAGCATTACTGGTCTGGTTGAAATAAAATACCTGATCATGAGATGCCAGGTTATCGTGTTTCCTATTTTTTTTTTTATTATAATCCTGGAAATATACATTTAGAACAAATTGTTAAGGATCAAGTAATTTTTAGGAGGTCTTCACCTATTTTTGTAGCACAATGTGGCACCTCCTTTAACTCAGCCTATGGTTTTTGGGGAATAGTCTATGATTAGTTAGCAGAAGAGTTAAAACAAACACACCTGGGCCTGGTTGACAGTTGGCTCTATATGCTGTAGTCGTTACTGCAAAGAATGAATTGTTGCCATATTATAACAGTAAGTTTGGAAATTTCTGGAGAATATTGGAGAGTGTACTCAATGAACAAAGTTTATAGAAACAAACATTTTTGTCTGCCTTGCTTAGTGGTAGAGATCCATTTTGACTTGGTCAAAGGACCAGGAATCTGAAAGATTTCAGTGGGCAGTCAAGGGAAGATTTAAAGAAGTTGTACGTGGATAGACTTCCTGGTATGGACTCAAAGTTCAACTTATGACACCATCATAAAAGTGCCTCTTTCCTATATAGTAATTCTTGGCTCAGCTCCCTTAGAGGCTTTTGTATGCAGAAGACCAATATTTCCTGAAAGGTACATACATAGTGATTCCACCAGATCAGGAACTGAAAATGACACAGTATGTTTTCAGGTCCCATAACTGAAGCTAAGAAGATAGGTCTTTCTTCTTCTAGCTTTCTGGAAACTAAGGCATGGGTATGTGCTAAGGCTTCTGACTAATCAATAACTGCATTTCTGACATTTTCATATTAAGAAAATGAAGCAAAGTGAGAGATTATTTTCAACAGCTGGAAATACAAGTAGCTGGCAATTGTCAGATGTGAACAAATTTTTCTTATGGTGAGATCTTCCTTGTTTTATGTTTCCTTTTTTCTGCCATTTTTCTGAACCAGTTTTCATGTCCTTCATAATTCTAAGAGTTATTTAATATCATTTCTACTTTTTTTGTTTTAAATGAGCAAACTTGTTTTACTGCTGTTCATGACAATATCACTATTTGAAAAACATAATCCCGTGCCTTTGGGAGGCTGAGGTGAGTAGATTGACTGAGCCCGCGGGTTCGAGACCCACCTGGGCAACTTAGTGAGACCTCACCTACAATAAATCAAAAAATTAGCCAGCCATGGTAGCGCTTGCCTGTCATTCCAGCTACTTGGAAGGCTGAGGTGGAAGGATCGCCAGAGACCAGTAGTTCGAGGTTGCAGTGGCTGGGAGCAGCCACTGCACTCCAGTCTGGGTGACAGAGTGAGACTCCAACTCAAAAAAAAAATGAAAAACATAATAGTAGTATTAACCATAATACTTATGTTTTAACACGCATGTTTTATATGAAAAGAAAATTTTTCTTTCCAATAGCATTTTTTAAAGTACAATTGAGAAATGTAAATATGTGTGAGTGTGTATACGCACCACACCTGTAAGGTTAATTATGAAAAACGAAAGGAAAAGAAAGACAGCCTTGAGAAAATGAGGGAGGGAAGAAGGGAAAGAGGAAAGGGAGGATTAAAAAAGGAAAGAATGAAAGAAAAAGAAGAAAGAAAGAATGACAAAAAGAAAAATAACTTGGACAACTTCTCTCACTATCAAAAATTTTTGACTGTATTTTCCAGCTCTTAATTCCTAAGATGCCTTTTTTTATTTTGTTTTTTGGATGGAGAAATGCTGACTTTTTAAAGAAATGCACTGATCCTTCACTTGTTAAAAAAAAAAAAGGAAACCCATATAGTAGCAACAAAATTGATTTCAATTTTCACATCAGGCATAGACAAGAGGTCACCTGGGATTCTGTATGTACCCATGTTCAGATTCATCCATAGTAGGAGTGTTAAGGTATAAACTATGTCATTGTCAAGATTAAAAGAATGTTAAAAATTGTAACTATGTTTAAATTATTAAAAAGTATTGCTGCAAATGCTGCTGCTATTAAAGAAAACTGAGAGTCATGAAATGAGTACCATCTTCTGAACAAGATGCTAAGTACTTACGTGTGTTACCTCAATCCTGACAAGCTTCATCTTTATTTACAGCCACTCCCCACCACTATCATTACTGCCTGAGCTTCTTCTCTGGTCAGATCAGAAGCAGAAAAGGCATATATTACAATGTAATAATAATAGAAATAATGTGCATCATAAATGTCATGAACTTGAATCATCCTGAAACCACCCCCCATCTGTGGAAAAATTGTCTTCCATGAAACACGAACCTGATGCCAAGTAGATTGGGGACAACTTCTCTAAATCATCAGAAAAATGCCTGGATGCCTGGTGCTAATGTAGCAAGATAGTACATTTGCCTCAGCTAAAACAAACCTTTGCTAACTCTGTGTGTATGTGTGTGTGTGTGTGGGGGTGTATGTGTGTGTGTTGTGTATTTCAGTTTGTGTGTGCATGTGGGCAAGAAAGTGGGCAGAAGGTAGTGGTGGCATAGACAGCAATTGCAAGATAAAAACAATTACTGCCCAATTTTTTGTGTACCTTACTGCTATGAGAAGAAAGCTAACTGTGCTTATTTAAGACCTTTGGGAAATATAACAGTGTAATTAATTTCCTGTATCAGGTTGCTACACCTTAGATTCTGTAAGCATGTATCATATATTCAACCACAGTATAGTTAATAATGTTGTGTTTCTTCATATAAATGCAATTAGGAGACATTACAATTTCAGAGTCAGATATTGAATTGTTAAATAATCATTATGGCATTAATAATAAATAATACATTGTTATACAACTATAACATAGAAAGTCTTGTAAAATGTGCTATATAATAAATTATATAAATTATGCTTTTCAATCCTAATTTCAGGGTTATGGATGATAGATATATTATTGTGGTAATGGAGCGTAGCAAATAAGTTTAGCATAGAGAAGTTCAGTGACTTCAGTTTCAACATCTGTTGGATATAAACTGAAATGATAATCTCTACTTCTTGGACTCATTATGTGACTTAAACAAATAATGCAAGCCAGATGCTTAGAGAATATCTTATTTACTCTCCATATATGTTAGCAATGATTTATGTTTTTATATCATCTTCATCACTACCATCAACACCAAGAAGTATGTATTGTATGAGAAGAGACCAGAAGAAAACTAAATAAAAGGAAAAGTTACTATTTTCCTTTGTTGTTGTTGCTGTGTTATGGTTCTGGTAGTGATGGTGCTTGTGGTTATGCTTTATCCCTGTGTATTATCTGGTAAACTTTCTTTGTTTATTTCCCTTAGGTGATAGTTATTAATTTTTTGTCTATCCATTTGTTTGTAGTTTCCAGCGAGAAAATAAAACAGGTTTTGATAAACATACTGATTTTAACAATTTATATTAATAATCTCTAAACAAATATCAAAGTTTGCTTAGCAAATTTAGAGCTTTTCATGGGCTTGCCTTAATGACAACTCTGCATAATGAATAACATAAGTGGGATTTAATAGACGAGGAGCAATTCTATAAATTAAGTAAATATGACATAAAGATGAAATAATTTCTAATGTTATATCCAAAATCAGAGTCCAGGACTACAGACCTGTATTTTCTTTTTTCTTATTCTTCCTTGTTGTGGTCTCCTCTATACCAGCAATATCAATTCTAAGTCAGATAAGTAGGCAAATATGAGCTAAAGGTCTCAGTGTAGACTGTTATTCTTATAATCAAAAGACTGATGCTGACTCATAGTTACCTTTCAACCTCAGGGAGTTAATGACAAAGAATCTCCTAAATTTGGCATATTTTGCTTATTTAATGTTAAACCTTTAGTTAAAAGTTTGAAAAAAATCAGTACAAGGAAAATTTATCTTTAAATTCTGATTCTCTCTTATAGGAATCTTCCTGAACTCATTCCTAATAAATATTTTATATCAATTCATCTGTCAAAGAATCATAAGTCTATCCCTCCTGTGTAGTGTATTTTATTCTCTGAAATCTCCTCTTCTAAGAATTTTGTGTAATATACTGTGTCTAAATCTGCCTCCTTTTAGTGCTAAACTTGTTACAGTCTGGCCTAAGGAGACAACAAGGAATAGTTCAAATAACTGTCAATGTGAACAATTTGGAATTTGATCATATTTCAGGGCAAGAGGGAACAGTGTCAAAAATTCTACCAGTGTTTATTTCTGATATGTCTTATAACTTCTGGAATCTCTTATTAACTTCAAATTTCTTGATCAAATCAAATACCTACATGTATATACATGATATCTTTGAATATATAGGAAGCACATGGAACTTTCCTGGTATGGGAAAATAAAAATCAAAAACAAACAATCAGTCTAATTTCAAATCTACAAAAAAAAAAAAAAAAAAAACTAGGGCAGAGAAAAGAATTTATTAAACCATTTTAGTTAAACATTGTAGAAGATTTCCCTCCAAAGTGACTTAGATCTTAAAACAAGATGACATAGTTCTTTTAACATGTAAGATATAAGGAATCAAATAAGAAGGATCATGTATGTTTACACTGCCTGCCGTGGTAATGAAATCAACACAAATCTTTTTTCTCTGATAGCTGAGCCTCAGTTCCTTCATATATTGAATGAAGATAATAGTGCCTAAACAGGGATGTTTGTGAATTAAAACCACTAATGTAGCATTTGACCCACCAATAAAAAGAGTTCAACTGGTAACTAATTTCCAAAAAATATTTAATACTTATATGTACATATTCAACGGTATAATTAGCTCAAGTAGTTCAAAAGAGAACTATGCTACTAATCAAGATGATTCAAGTTACTTTATAATAATCTCTCAATTAAAATAAGATATTGCTGACTTAACAGTCTCTGAAGAAAAACGGGATTTTCTTGGTGATGAGCTGAAAATTTCTATGACTTGTTTACATGCAACCAACCTGTATGGCATGTGAACTGTCTGCTGAG
>NW_007067687.1:0-797 GCF_000164805.1 Carlito syrichta
AATTTCTGTGTACAGTTGCAAGGGATCCTCAAAGATGAGAAGAAAATGCACTGCATTTCTTCGTTATAATTGCCTAAGTGGTCAACTGCAAAATTAATGTAGTAAAATACACAGGGATTGATAACGAGACAGTCTGAAGATGGAAATTTCCAAACATGTACAAACAGGTCCCATATCCAGTTTTTAGTCTAGTCTGAATTTTTTTAAATGCATAAATAACTAAACAAAGTTTTAGGACACACATCTATCTGTACAAAAACACACCCACATGTAGACTCATCATGCATCATTTATAGAAAAGCTCAGACGTTTCATTGAAAGGCTTCTGCACACATAGCCCCATGACCACCAGCCTCCACCCAATCCCACAAGTCCACAGGCTCTGTGCTCTCATCATCCCCATGGCAGTTAGAGACTGCAGTACTAGTTTATTACTAGCTGAAGGTGGTGGTGAATGGTGGTGAGTGTGTCTTCATTGGATTTCTTTCCTGTGACTGCTGCAAGAAATTACCATGAATTAAGGGATTTAATACAATACAGATGTTTTATCTTACAGTTGTATAGATTAGGAGTCCACCATGGGTCTCATTAGTGAACCAAGATATTAGCAGTAGGACTGATGCCCTCTGGAGGTTCGAAGGAAAAGACAGCCCACATGCTTGTCTCTGGGTCCTTTTCTCAACATCCAAAGCCAGCAATGGAGTGTCAGTTTCCTTTCACACTTCACATCTCCCTGATTCACTCCTTTGCAAGTCCTCTTCTACTTGTAAGGACACTTGCAATTACCTCAGGTCATT
>NW_007067688.1:0-626 GCF_000164805.1 Carlito syrichta
ACTCAAAACAGAAAACAAAAAAAGCATATATATATGTTAATTGTATGGTTACAAATGGTTAAAATGGTAATTTCCACGTTACTATATATATGTATATATATACTATATATATATACATATATATGTACATATATATAGTAACGTGGAAATTACCATTTTAACCATTTTAAGTCAGTGATATTAAGCACATTGACAATGGCATACAACTTTTTCATTATCCCAAACATTGTTGACGTATCCATTAAACAGTAATTACCCATTCCCTTCCCCAGTCCCTGGCAACCTCTGTTCTTTTATCTGTATGAATTTGCCTACTCTGGGTGCTCCGTGTAAGTGAAATCAGACAGTGTTTGTCCTTTTTGTGTCTGACTTATTTCACTTAGAATGCTTTCAAGGTGTAGCACATTGTAGCATATGTCAGAACTTTATTCTTTTTATGACTAAATAATATTCCATTGTATGTAAAGACCACATTTTGTTTCTGCATTCATCTGTTGATAGTCACTTGTGCTGTTTCTATTTTTTTTTGGCTTTTGTGAATAATGCTGCTATAAACATAGGTATATAGGCATCTGAATCTCTTCTTTCAGTTCTTTTGGGTAGACACCTTGGCGCAGAAGTGCTGA
>NW_007067689.1:0-574 GCF_000164805.1 Carlito syrichta
AACGAACGCCGGAAGCGAGTGGACGGATTTTGGTCACTGACCGGGCCGTCGTCTCCTGCGTCTGCGCAGAGAGTTGGGTAGTCCTCTTAGCTTTGTCCTGCTTTTCGGAATCCACACGTGTCACGGGTCTTCCCTTCAGCCTCTGTCGCCGTGTGACCTGCAGATCCTGGGAGTCCATGAGGAGGATGCCGGGACACCCGGAGGCCGGGAGATCGTGAATATAATGGGGAGTATATATTATATATATTATACAGTTTTATATATATATAGTATATTCTATATATTATGCTATCCTATATCATACATATTGATACTATTTTATATCATAACATATTGGTAATTATTGTATATTAATCATATATAATATAATTATATATAATAATCATGTGAAATATTAATATATTATCTATTAATTGATTTTAATATATAATAAGGGTTAGGGTTAGGTATAATCATATATTAATATATTATATAGTCATTAATCATAATTAATATATAATTAGGGATAGAGTTATATGTAATCTAATATATTAATATATTACATAGTAATTTATTATAATTAATATATAATTAT
>NW_007067690.1:0-600 GCF_000164805.1 Carlito syrichta
TGAGGGACAGTCACTGAAGTACCCAACACAGAGAAGAGATAAACACTGTGACCTTGATAACAGAATAGACCCAGTTACCGGTCTACCTGTCAAAAGGAAAACTGATCACTAAGACACCCATCACAGAGGTGAGTAAATTACTGGGGCAACAATCACAGAGGAGGGGCAGTCTCTTGGGCACCTATAACAGAGGTGGGCTAACCACTGGGGTGCCATAAACAGAGGAGGGCAAGTCATGGGGCACCCCTTGGAGAGGAGGGCTAGTTACTGAGATACCCACACAGAGGAGGGCTTGACTCTGTGGCACCAATAAGAGAAGAGGCTAAATCACTGGTGCAGCCATTATGAAGGAGGGCCAATCAACAGGCCAAAATGGAAGACTTATCACTCAGGCACCCCCTATGGAAGAGGCCCAGTTACTGGGGCACATGTCACAAAGTGGGTGGGTTGTCACTATAGCACCTATTTTGGAGGAGAGCCAAACATTGTGGTACAAATCACCAAGGAAGCACAGTCACTGAGGCATCCATATTGGAGGAGAGGTTGACAATGGGTAACACATTTCATAGTAGACCCAGTCTCTGGGGCAGTGATCATAGA
>NW_007067691.1:0-1721 GCF_000164805.1 Carlito syrichta
CCCCGGGCCGACGGCAGCCGCCGGACCACCCGCTACGACATCGACATGACCAAGTGCATCTACTGCGGCTTCTGCCAGGAGGCCTGCCCCGTGGATGCCATCGTGGAGGTGAGCTGGCCCGGGTGGGGGGGCGGGGCCTCCCGGGAGGGGCCTGACCTTCCCCCCGCCCCCACAGGGCCCCAACTTTGAGTTCTCCACGGAGACACACGAGGAGCTGCTGTACAACAAGGAGAAGCTGCTCAACAACGGCGACAAGTGGGAGGCGGAGATCGCGGCCAACATCCAGGCCGACTACCTGTACCGGTGACACCGCCCGCCCACCCGCCGGCGCCCAATAAAGCAGCGCCGCCCACCCCATGCCGCCTCCTGTCGTGAATCCGGGCCTGGGCAGGGCCCGTGGGCGCCTCCGCCAGCCCTGCGTCTGGGGGCCCTCCGGCGTCCCCTTCTGGTCCCTGGCCAGTGCAGCTGCCTCGGCCGTGCCATCTCGAGGCCTGCTCTCCCGCCCAGAAGCCCTCTGGCCCGAGGCTCGGGCTGAGCTCGCCAGACGGAACCTCGGGAGGCGGGCGTCCCGGCTGGGTGGAGGGGCCCGCTCCGGGGTGACAGTCACGAGGCGGTGACACAGGCCCTGCTGCCCCTGAGCTGGCCTCGCGCAGCCACGTCCCCTTCCCTCCCGAGTTCCCCAGACCCGCGGCGGGCCTGGCTCCCGCCCCCTGCGACTTCTGCTTTGCGGCCCAGGAGGCTGCCAGGCTCCCTTGGGCCATGAGCCAGGCCCGTAGCCAGCACATCGGCCAAAGCGGCCCAAGCCACGCACTGTGGAAGCCGCTCAGAGAGGGGGAGTGACCAGCCGGGACGGCACAGCACACATCCCACGCGTGCAATCGCCTGGGCTGCAGAAACCCCAAGGCTCCTCCCTCGTGTTTTCCAGAAGTGCATTTTACAGAGCACTGCTCTGCAAAAAAAGATGCCTCTTGGAAAGGAGGTGTGAGGCTGTTCTGTGAAGCAGGGAGTGTGCGGAAGGCCTCAGCTGCCCTCGGCCCCCCGTGTTAGATGTTCAAGGCTCTGAGAAGGCCTGCAGAAGCCGCCCAGCCCAGCCCATTCCCTGGGAGCCCCTTGCTTGGATCGCCTGCTGACGCTGGCCAGGCTGTGCCCCTGCTTGAGCCTCTCCGCTGGCCAGAAGGCTGGGGTCCCCATGGCCTGTGGACCTGGGTGGGAAGAAGCCGCAGGAACCAGAAGAGCGTGCAGGCCAGGAAGTGGCCGCGCCTCCAGCCCACGGCTGACCTGGCCACTGCTGGGACAGGAGCGCCTTCCAGACAAGGCAGTCCCGAGAAGCTGGCTTAGGAGGCTTAAGTCACCTCCCATCAGCCTTTCCCAGACGGGCCGCCATTCGCGGAGTGGCTGAGCCTGTGTGGTTGCACAGACGGACTTCCCAGACGGGTCAGCCCCCAGCGAGGGTCTTCCCCTACTGTTCCACCCTGCCGTCGTTCTGTGAGGCCCCTCTGGTACTCAGTTTGGTCGTATCAAGCCCCCCGCGCCCCCGGAGCAGACCTGTGGTCCCACCCACAAGTCCCCAATTCCCTGAGGACGCTGGTCTCGGCTGCGACTCAGTTTCCAGGCCAGCTCTGGGGTCCCTTGTGTCCACCCCTCCCCACCTCTCCCAGGCCTTTGCTCACTGTGCGTTTGAGGGTCACCAGAGCCAGGGGACCCCTCAACCGCCCCTCTGG
>NW_007067692.1:0-839 GCF_000164805.1 Carlito syrichta
CTGAGCCCGCGGGTTCGAGACCCACCTGGGCAGCAAGACCTCACCTCTACAATAAATCAAAAAATCAGCTGGGCGTGGTAGCACATGCCTATAATTCCGGCTGCTTGGAAGGCTGAGGCGGAAGGATCGCGGAGCCCAGCAGGTGGGAGGCTGCGGTGGCCGGGAGCGGCCACTGCACTCTAGTCTGGGCAACAGAGTGAGACTCTAACTCAAAAAAATTAAAATTAAAATTAATAATAAATAAATAAAATTTAAAAATTAGCCGGGTGTGGTGGTGCAGACCTGTAGTTCCAGCTACTTGGAAGACTGAGGCAGAGGGATGGCCTGAACCCAGCAGGTCATGGCAGCGGTGGCCGTGAGCATGCCACTGCCTTCCAGCCTAGGCAATAGAGTGAGACTCTAATTCTAAATAAATAAACAAACAAACAAATAAATAAGCTGGGCATTGTGGCGCATGCCTGTACTTCCAGCTACTTGGAAGGCTAAGACAGAAACATCACCTGAGCCTAGCAGGTGGAAGCTGTGGTGACCATGAGCTTGCCACTGCCCTCCAGCCTGGGCGACAGAGTGAGATTCCAACAAAAAAAAAAAAAAAAGGGAGGCCAGGAGTTCACACCTATAATCCCTGTACTCAGGGAGGCCAAGGCAGGAGGATCGTTTGAGCCCAGGAGTTCAAGACCAGCCTGAGGAATATAGTGAGATCCCATTTCTACAAAAAAAATTTTTTTAAAGCCAGGCATAAAGCGGGCTCAGTGGCTCAGCCTGTAATCCCACGCTTTGGGAGGTTGAGGTGAGTGGATTGCCTGAGCCCGCGGGTCTGAGACCCGCCTGGGCAACTT
>NW_007067693.1:0-856 GCF_000164805.1 Carlito syrichta
GGAGTGGCCACTGCACTCCAGTCTGGGCAACAGAGTGAGACCCCAACTCAAAAAAACAAAAAAAAAACAAAAACAAAAATATTTCTTTGTGGGAATACTTTTCTCACTCTCACTCCTTAGCATCAAAAGGTCCTAACAGAGACTTATCATTAACAGCAAAAAAAACCATACGAGCATTATAGAGCTGAAAACATGCTAGATAAATACCATGTTACAGTTCTCTGCCCACTTAAACTGATTATTTATAAATTTATTTCATAAAATACAATGCATTTTCTCTTTTAAAATACTTTAACTGTTATGGACACATAAAAGTTGTATGTATTAAGGAGACACATGTAATATTTTGATTAAATAGCCACTGAGAAGTTTAATTAAAATTTCAAAAACTCTCATTTACCTATACATCAGGTCCTCCAATAATGTTGTTCTATTCAACACCATTTTATTATAATGTTGATGAAAAAAAAAAATTCTGATTCCTGCCAGATGTGGCCACTGCCTGTGACTGTACATTCTCTCCATGTCTTCATGGATTTATTCTAGGTATTCTGGTCTATGTATGCAGCCCAAAGATATGAGTGTTAGGTTAAACAGTATGTTCAAATTATTCCCAATATGTTCAAATTATTCCCAGTGTGAATGTTCCCTAAAAAAAAGCAGGGGGTATCACATTCCCAGACTTTAAACATTATTAAAAAGTTACTGTAATCAAAACAGTCTGATATTGGTACAAAATCAGCCTATAAAACAGTGGAAGAGGACAGAGATTCCAGAAGCAAAACCTCAATTTCTCAACCAACTCATCTTTGACAAAGCCTCCACCATCAACCACTGAGGAGAGGAGAACCTATTC
>NW_007067694.1:0-1262 GCF_000164805.1 Carlito syrichta
GAAAATAATGGAGAAAGGGGGGGTCAATAGGGAGTTAGAAAGAGAGAAGAGTGAGAGGGAAAACAGACATACATACCAACTATCAGGTGAGAAAGAGACACAAGGCTGGAGAGAAGTTGAGGAAGACACGTAAGAAAGATTCCCTAAAGAATACTGATAGTTACACAGAAACAGACCAATATAAACATGAAGCAGTGTAGGTCAGAAGGTAAACAATGATCGTGATCAAAATAAACAGTCAAAATGATAAAATCATGAGTCACCATAAGAGATCAGACTAAAATCACTTCAGCTCTGATCTCGGCATCTCCCCTTTGTTTTTCCATTGCAGGCAGCTAGGTTTCTCACAGCTTGGGTTTGGCTGCCTGGGAGTTGCTTTTATTTGATTCAGCTTAGGGGTGGGGCTTTGTCTCCTGTTTAGCAACGTTACCATAGGAACCAAGGTGGAGTTTGTTGATAGGTGGGCAGGGCAATGGAAATCTTTGCCTGGAGAAAGGTGGAGGCAGATTCTCTTTTGTAGATACCTTTCTCATCGCTTGTCTGGGTCCCTAAGCTTGGGGTCACTGGCTGAGTGCCTCAGCCAGAGTGGGCCTGGGGCTCCAGAGCTCCAAAGCTCCAACAGGCAGGTGGTGAGTGGCAAGAGTGGCTCTGGGCCCCCCACAGGGTACTTTCAACTAGGAATGGGACCCGTGACTCTGAGGGGCAGGTGTCCAGAGCCTCTCTGAGTGACCAGCAGTTTGGTGACAATGAGAGATGATGTAGCCAGGGAGCTTGCTGAGACCTGAGACTCCCACACATGCAGTGGAACAGCAGCAGCAGGGGGCCACAGTATCAGGCCCTGCATGGGACCCAGGGACCCCAGGCCTTGGACCAGTGCTTGCTGGTGGTGGGCTTGAATCGCCAGCAGGTAGTGTTATCCCTTGCTCCAGATGGTCTTTATCTCAGCTGCTCACCCGCCCCTCAGGCACTGACGGTGCGATGTGGAAAGCCTGCCTTGGTGGCAGCGGTGGCAGCAGGAGCAATGGTGGCGGCAGTGGCGGCTGGGCCACTGGCATAGGTGGTGTGATGTGTAATGGCCGCTTCTGTGTGGCAGCTGCCTCGGAGGAAGTGGCTGCTCGGCTGCCTCGGAGGAAGCAGAGACTTGGCCGCCTCAGGCTCGGCCGCCTCAGAGGAGGAGGTGGAGGCTCGGCCGCCTCGGCTGCCCCGGGGGGCGGCAGTGGCACCTCGGCTACCTCAGAGTGGGGGGCAGTGGTGGCTCCGCC
>NW_007067694.1:1809-15800 GCF_000164805.1 Carlito syrichta
CATTTATGGTTTTACGAATGTTGAACCAGACTTGCATCCCAGGGATGAAGCCTACTTGGTTATGATGGATGACTTTTGAGATGTGTTGTTGCATCTGGTTTGTTAGGATCTTGTTGAGAATTTTAGCATCTATATTCATTAAAGATATTGGTCTGTAGCTCTCTTTCTTTGTTGAGTCTTTACTTGGCTTGGGTATCAATGTGAGGCTAGCTTTGTAAAATGATTTGGGGAGAGTTCCATCTTTCTCAATCACCTGGAATACCTTCAGTAGGATTGGCATCAGTTCCTCCTTAAATGTCTTGTAGAATTCTGCTGGAAAGTCATCTGGTACCAGGCTTGTTTTGTAGGTAGTTTTCTTATTATGTAGTCAATTTCCTTGATTGTTATTGGTCTATTTAGGGTCTCAATTTCTTCTTGTTTCAACCTAGGCAGGTTTGTGATGTCAGAAAGTCCTCCATTTCCTTAAGTTTTTCAAGTTTGTTTCTATACAAGTGTACATAGTAGTCTCTAATGATGTTTTATATTTCTTCAGGGTCAGATGTGACTTTATCTTTTGTGTTTCTGATTGTGTTTATTTGGACTTTTTCTCTCTGTTTCCAGATCAATCTAGCTAGGGGAACATTGATCTTGTTTATCCTTTTGAAGAGCCAGCTTTTTGTTTCATTTATTTTTTGTATTATTGTTTTTGTCTTCTATGTCCTGGATTTGTACTTTTATTTTGGTGATCTGGATTCTTCTGCTGAAATTAATGTTTTGGTGGTCTTGCTGTTCCAGCTTCCTTGGGTGGTTTGTTAGGCTATTAATTTGAGATCCTTCCATTTTCTTCATGTGCGTCTGTAGGGATATGAATTCTCCTGTTACTCAGCTCTCATGGTGTCCCAGTGATTTCTGCAAGATGCCTCTTCATTTTCATTTGTTTCCAGGTATCTTTTGATCTCTGTTTTGATTTCATTGTTGACCCAGGAGTTGTTTAGCATCATGCTGTTTAGTGTCCATGTCTTTGTGGGTTTTGGGGGGACCTTGTTGGTGTTAATGTTTATTTTTTTCCACTGTAGTCTGAGAAGGTGCATGGTAAAATTTCAGCCCCTTTAAATTTGCTTCTGCTTGATTTATGGCCAAGTATGTGATCAATTTTAGAGTACATTCCATGTGGTGATGAGTAGAATGTATATTCTGTGGTCATTGGATGGAGTGTTCTGTAGGTATCAATTAAGTCCATTTGATCAAGAGTCACATTGAGGTTCCGCATCTCACTGCTGATTTTTTGTCCTGATGATCTATCTAGGGTTGTGAGTGGGGTATAGAAGTCCCCAACTGTGATGGTGTTTGAATTGATATCTTTTTTGAGTTTACATAGAAGTTGCTTTATGAAAGTTGGTGCTCCTATGTTGGGTGCATATATGTTTAAGATGGATATGTCTTGTTGATGGATTGAACCTTTTATCATTATGTAGTGGCCTTCTGTATCTTTTTAAATTTTTAATAACTTGAAGGGTATTTTGTCTGAAATTATGATTGTGACTCCTCCTTTCTTTTGTGTTCCGTTGGCCTGAATGTTTGTTTCCCATCCTCTTACTTTGAGTCTGTGAGTGTCCTTTCTAGTGAGGCGAGTCTCTTGAAGGCAATAGATTGTTGCCTGGTGGTATTTTATCCATTTTGTCATTCTATGTATTTTCAGTGGTGCTTGTAGTCCATTCACATTCAGGCTAATTATTGAAATGTGAGCATTGATCCCTACCATAATGTTCTTACAGAGTTGTTGTTCCTGTTTGTTTGTCATCATTTTTTTGGTTTTGGAGTTGGTTCATGTGTGTTTTTAATCTTTTGCCTGGACTATTGTGAAGAATGATGTTGTTCTTTTTCCTTTTCTTCTGTGTTCAGTACTTTCTTAAGTGTCTCTTGTAGAGGTGGTCTGATGGCAGTGTAGGATCTTAGGGATTGCATATCTGGGAAAGATTTCAATTCTCCCTCACTAATGAAGCTTAGCTTGGCTGAGTAGGTTATTCTTGGTTGAAATGGTTTATCTTTTAGAACTTTGAAGATAGGACTCCAGGCTCTCCTAGCCTGGATGGCTTCTGTAGATAAATCTGCTGGTATTCTAATTGGTCTTCCCTGGCAAGTAGTCTGGCCTTTTCTCTTGCTGCCTTTAGGATTTTTTCCTTTATAACTGCTTTGTTTAGGCAAATTATTTTGTGCCTGGGAGTTGGTCTTCTCATTTTTTGTCTTGCAAGGGTTCTCTGAATCTCTTGTGCTTGAATTTTTGCATCACTGATGAAATGAGGGAAGTTTTCTTGAATGATTTCATGAAATGTTTTTCCAGTGTGACCTCTGACTCTCTCTCTGCCTCAGGAAGGCCAATTACTCTTATTGGGCCTCTTGAAGTACTCATTCATCTCTTGAAGGTTTAATTCTGTCTTTTTAAGCTTCTTTTCTATGTTTTTGACAGTTTGGTTTAGTTATGTATTTTGGTCTTTAATTTCTGAGATTCTTTCTTCTGCTTGTCTAATTCTGCTTTCCATGCTTATTAGTTAGTTATTTATTTCCATCACAGTATTCTTTACTGCTGTTATTTCTGTCATCAGTTCCTTCCTATTTTGCTCTTTTCTCTCCTCAATTTTTAAAATTCTCTCTATTAATGTCTTGATATCTGGGTTTGTTGCTTGTGACCAGTCATTCGGGGCCTCTTCATTTTTTGTGTTCTGATGTCTCTTTTCTCACTGTCTGACCTCCCATGGATCTGTGTGAACCCTATATTCTTCTTTTGGTTTTTCTCCATTTGTGCAGATTTTTCCTCCCTACTTTTCCCTTTTCTCCTCTTCCCCATCTTCTTTAATTCTGTTATTCAGGGATGGAGGGGTTGCTTTTACTTCTGTGTGTTCAATCTCTTATTCTTCCTAATGTATTTCCTCTTATTCTTTTCAGTTCTTGAATTGGACTGTATGTTGAGGGTGGTCCTTTTTGTAGTTTTGGGATTTAATTAAGGGGGGAGCTGTGATTCAAAATCTCTCTGCAGTCCTGGTATCTGCCAACAGGTGTATGGATAGTCTGAACCATACTTCCCACTGTCTTGGAGTCTGTCCATGCAGTGGGGCTCTAGGTGTACTCCCTCAAAGCAAAATGAGGTTAACAGAGTGAAGAGAATGGAGCAGGCAGTGGGGGGAGGAGGGAGGTGGAGAGAGAGAGGAGTGAGAGGGAAAACAGATAAGTGTACCCGCTGGTATGTGAAAAGAGACACAAAGATTGAAACAAATATAAAGAAAAACAATAACCAAGACCAAAAACTAACCAACAACCATACAAAAAACTAAAACATACAATGATGCTAATGTACATGCTGACCAACCTCCTTATTGGTGTGCTATTCCTCTATACAAAGATGGGGTTTACAGAGAAATAAGAAAAAAGGAAAAAAGAAAAAAAAGGGAATAGGGATAGATTGAAGTCAGTAGACTAAAATAACCAACCAAGCATACTCTGAGACTTTTCCTTTAAGTCCAATGTCCTTTCAATTCTGATTTCTAGCTCTCTTTGCAGGCTGGTAGAATTGTTCACAGTTAGGGTCAGTTTCCCCAGTCTGCTGTGAAGAACAGTTCAGATATGGGCCCCCTGCCCAATCTATTACTGAGTCCTGGCTTTGTCTATTTATCAAGAGGGAAGAACCTCTGTCATTCCCATTTTGGTGTTGTTACCTTGGATCCCCAGCAGGTGTTCTATCTCACTGCTGCAGTCCAGAGGGGAGTGAGCTGGTTATGGATCTGTGACCGGTGGCGGCAACTTCCCCTTACATGGGGGGAGCTCCACAGGCCTGGCTCTGGGGAAGGGGTGTGGCGTGATGTGGTAGTGGCAGTGGCAGCAGCAGCCGGGCAGTGGTGATCTCAGAAGATCCTGCTTGTGGGGGCTTCACGGTCTGAAGTCATGGGTCGTCTCAGGCATGGGCTGGCAATGACCGCAGTGGTGGCATCTGCAACTGCGGGAGCAGCCCAGACCACCATGATGTCTGAGTAGCGATGGTGGTGGCAGTGGCAGCTGAGCTCCCTGTGAAGAGCAGGCTGTGGAAGATGGGAACTGTAGCCCTTGGGAGAGTGCTAGGGTCTTTATGAGTATTCTCTTTCACAGAGGGTCTCACAGACTGTGCCAGAAGTCCCTTATTTTTTTTAAACATATTTTTTATTTTAAAATTATGGGGTACAGTTAAGGGTTAGGTATACAAATATGCATTGTTCAGCCACCCTTGTTGACAAAAGGTGTCCCCCCCATCCCCAGACAGATATTGACTACCATTAATCCCATCACTCTTATCCTCCCTGTCCACCAACCCATAGATTCCCACCACTGTCGATCCTTTTCTTATAGTATTATGATAGATGCTCAAGGTTCACTTATGAGTGAGAACATGTGATACTCAGATCTTTGTTGTTGTAAAAGATCACTCAGTATTATATAGAGGGAAGAGTAAGGGGGAAAACAGATGAGTGTACCAACAAATGGAGAGAGAGACAAAAGCTGAAACAGATAAAAACAATAAACCATGGCTACAAACTAACCAACTCACATACAAAAAAACTACAACATACAATAATGCTAGCATACAAGCTAACCAACCTCCTTATTGGTGTGCTATTCCTCTATACAAAGGTAAGCTTTACAGAGAGAAGAAAAGGAAAATTGCCTGAGCCCAGCAGATCTAGGCTGCTGTGGCCATGAGCATGCCACTGCACTCCAGCCTGGGTGACAAGAGTGAGACTCCAACTAAAAAAAAATAGTTCAGATGGTTTTATGTTGTGTGGATTTTTGATACCATAATTTATATACATGTGCATATATATATATAGAGAGAGAGAGAGAGAGCGAGAGAGAGCACTGAAACCGTGTTTCATGTGACATGTGATATGTGGCATGTGACATGAGGCCCAGTATTACCATCTGAACGATAAACACCCACGACTTGGGATCAAAAATCCCTTAGAAAAGAGAGCCAGGACCATTCGTGGTAGTTGGCCAATACAGATGCTATAGTGGACACAACCTCTCCTCAGAGAACTGGCCCCCAGTGACTCCCTTTTCAGGAATTGGAGATGGTCATCTCCTCCCTAACACAGAACAATTTGTCATATCCCAGGTGTGAGCCACACTGCAGGGTCATATTTTCTGCCTAAATCACCACAGGACTGGGCAGGGCTGAGAGGGAAGGCTCATTGTGGGCTCCTAGGACAGGAGATACTGTATTTAACCTGGCTCACTCCTTCCACACAATCCCCCAGGGTTGGGCGGTGAGACGGGGACAATCCTTAAAGCAGACTTCCTTTTTCAGGGCATAGACTGAGGCTGGGAAGCCTGAGTGTCATCGAACCTGTCTTCACCAGCTTCAGGGGGTCACTGGGTTCTGACCAATTTTTGTGACAGTGATATCTTCCTGCATGATCCTTTGTCATAAATAGAATGTAGAATTTCCCCTTGTTCCTAGGCTCCTGTGTCTTCTGTATCTCCCTGGGCAATAAGCTTTGTTTGTCATTCAGACGGTAATACTGGGCCTCATGTCACATGCCACATGTCACATGTCACATGAAACACGGTCACATGCTCCCTCAGGAGACTACAGGGCCTGGCTCATTCCAAAGGATGGTTCTGTTGAAGATCCCTGAATGGAAATCAGAGCCTGGGTTCCATAACATTCCCAACCCTTAAATCCAAGATCTCAGCCCCAGGACCCTTCAGATGTCCCTAAAGGAGCAGAACTTGTATTTTTTATTCCCCGATGGCCAAGAATTGGCCCTTGTCCCTAGTGAGGAGCAGGGACCTAGAGCAGTTGAGGACAGATTAGCCTGTCTGTACTGGTGCCCTGGGGTTCAGACTCAGCTCTGGAAGAGAGTTCTCTGAGAAATGGGTCCACTGAATCATGAACAGATCTTTTTCTTCCCCACAGCCTCCTGAGACCCTGGGTTCTCCTCATAGATCACGGCTGTGACTTGGGTTCCCTCTCTGTCTAGGGTCTTTTCTCCTCTTCTTCAAATCTCACAGAGGCAGAGTAGGGCTGCAGGGGTGGAGATCATGGTGTCTCCTCTTATGGTTTCTCACTGTGCAGATGGATGAGACCATGGTGCATGGCAAGAAAAACAGACACGCAGAGTGGTCACTTGGGACTGGGTTATTGCCATCACAGGAAGGGGAACTTTCTTCCCCCAAATCCTTGTTCCCATTTCCACAACTTTGGACCTGGGGTGAGCATCAGGGTCTCTAGAGACATTTCACCCAGAAATGTCATTTATCTTGACCCCTGGCCAATATCTGTCTGATCAGTTCTCATCTGACTAAAATTCAGGATATAGTAGCAATTAAACCGGATTCCCTTCTGAGTCTGGCCCTTCCAGATGAAGGTGACTGAGGGTTCCTCCTTTCCTCTTAGAGACTTCCTTGGGGTTTCTTTAACTCCTCAACTCGTCTTACCGGCCCTAGAGGTGCATCAGGGAAGGCTCATGCTGCATGGAAGACTCAGGTCAGCAGAGAAACAGTAATCACCTGAGTGTGCAGGTCACGTTGAGATGCATGTGGTAGAGAGTACAAAGGAGAAATAAGGGAAAAGAAGGAAGAATGTGACCTCTCCTTGCCCTAGATTCTGAGCTTTCTTTTTTTCAAAATAGTTCCCATCTTGTATTTCCCTCTTTTGTTTTTCTGTTTTTGTCAACAGAATCTGCACCCTCCCTCTCTGGTAACACAACTTGGAGTGCTTTTTTCTCCTCATTGAGCATTTCTCTGCATTTCAGACTCTAAAAACTATTTTAATTTCAGGTATTGTTTGAGGAGTGGAGTGGGAGTTGATGTTTCATTCCTAACTATGACCCCCTGTCTGCGTGAACTTGAGTAGTAAAGACCCATTTTCCAGCTTCCGTTTTCTCATTTGGAGCTTGATTTCATGAACTTCATGCCTCAGAGTGGTTGTAAGGATCAATGTTGCTTGGGTCATCAGAGGACCTTAAATGTGGTTACATTACAGGTGTTAAGACATGAGGTGTTGGAATATGAGAATATCATGGTGTGGTTTCCACATTGAAGGTGAACAGTTCATGCACTCTCACCTGCTCCCAACACTGAAAAATGCTACCGATGGTATTGTTGAGATCTGCAAATCATCAAAGTCATAAGAAGAAAGACAGAAAGAACAGTTCCCCAAATGAAGACAGATCCATAGCAAAGAACAGAAGCCAGTGCTGAGTGGCAACAGGGGCCTGTGGCCATCAAGAGGTCATTGGAGTAGAGGTTTCCAGCTCTGTGTGGACACAGGAACCTCAGGTTCTCCCCAGAGAGGAAGGGGTCATAATTCCAGAGGAAGGTTGGAGGCTGTGTTGTTAGCGGCACCTGAGGCTGAAGTGGACCCAAAACAGCACAAGGGAGTTCCCTCAAGGAAGTGTTCCAAACCTTCCTGCCATGGGGTTGATGGGATTCCAAATAAAGAAACATTAAACATGAAGGTACTCAGTCCAAAGAAATTATTAGCTGGATTTCCTTATGAGGGAATGGTCTGTAGCATGTCCTCAAAAAGACAGGAACACATGGGATATTACAATTTTACTTCAATCTAAAAAAATATAGATAATTATCTCTGAGTACACATCTCTCTTGGCATATGTTGTGTATTTGTACCAGGACAAATCATGTATACCTAAATCCACCTATAATCAAGTCCTTTAGCCATCCCTGCATGATGTCCACACAAGAAAAGTTGGTCTTCCCTATACGTGAGTTTTGTATTGGGTGAATGCCATATTTTTGATCCCCATTTCATGAAGAAAAAAACACGTTTAATAAAACCCGTGCAGTTCAAACTTTTGTTGTTGAAAGGTCAATTGTATGTTGACTTTATTTGGGAATGACAGATAAGGATTATAACGTGGCATGCATGGAATGGAAAGTCACCAGGGCACCTAGTGAGGGAGGGTAGCCGTTATAAGCCAAAAGGAAGAGGTTCACAAAAGCTGCTTAGAAATATAGCGTGTTTCATCCAACAGTCAAAACTATTGTCAGTTCCATGGTGGAGAAAACATCACAAGGCACGTGTTCTTCTGAGAGCATCCTGTCAGAATTATTGTAGACCTTACGCACGTTTAGTGATAAACATTGTCAAAGCAAGAAATGTGTGTGGGGCAGGAAAGGGTTTGTTGTGGGACTTTTAAAAAAGTCCTTGAACTCAATTCTAATCTCACACATGTAAACATATGCCTGCACTCTTTCATGCCTTCCTGACCTTATTTTTCCTGGGTGTGATTAATTTCATCCTGGTACCTGTGACTTTAATATTAGTAATGACTTCAGTGAGAGGGTTATGAAGTGTTATGAGATAGTTTGTAGAAGTTGGTTCAGGGTAGGTCTAGTTTCTACAGTTTTCACAAAAGGGTTAATTTCTTGGTGTGTTTTAAAAGCAACCTAAACAGGTGTATTAGTATCTGGGAATGTCCAAGGCCCCTGGTTGTGTCAAACCTTTAGGTAAAAACACATGACTGATCAGGTCACAGAGCAGTTATGCCACTCTAAGCTTCTCTCTCTTGTTATAAAAAAAAGTATAAAAGACTGGGGATTCCTCCAGAAACTGTAGCTTCCCCTCCCACGTGTTTGTGGTCAACTCACTGACCCAGGCCCATGGTCAGCACAGAGCCACCTTTCTGTATGTGCGTGAAATATGTTCACCCCATTATTGTTAAATGTGTGCATCTCTCCCACGTGTGACTGAGAGGCTCAGGCAGGACCATCCCTGCTGGCCCAATGAGCAGATGCTAAGTTTGGGACTACTGACCCCGTAGGAGCATACTCAATAGGGAAGAACAGCTTCAACAGTCTCCTTCATCAGTTTTATTTTGAGTCAGATTTAGGAGAAACCATATATGGAGGATCAGGTGTGTAGGAAGAGAACCATGAAACAGGAATGAACAACAAACACTGGACTAGAGAAAAACAGAAAACTTTAAAAACTGATTGGGAAGTTATTTTGGAGGTGAAAAATAGCAAACGGTGTTAACACAACCATAAAATAATTTCATCAAAACAAGACCCAGATGAAATGGCAAATTTGAAATTGAAACAGAATATTCAGTACATTTTATAGAATACATAAGAGAGAGACCAGAAATGTAAAAATAGATAATATCAATGTAAAAATAATATAAAATGCAAAATAGATAATAGTTAATATACACAGGAAACAGAATGAGAAGAGTAAACAGATATCACTGTATTGCAGTCTCCAAAGGAAAGAAATAATGATTATGTCACTCAATACTTGAAATGAATGATTGGAATTTTTATAGAAATGAAGAAAATTCATGAATTTAAGATTTATTAATTAGTGCTAAAATACATATCTTGACTATGGTAAAGTAAATGCTGTCTAGAATAAATAAAAACAATAAAAAACAACTACAGAAAACACAAAGGATTATCCAGTAAAAATGAAGCTTATTGGGACTGTAATTCCCAAGAATGAAAGATAATGTCAAAAGTCCCTGGAGAAATATCATCAACATATTAATTGTGATTAGAGAATTCTGCACTATACCTAATGACTAAGGGGAAAAATGAAAGTGTCTGCAGGGGACAAAATCTTAGAACATAAGGAGATTTAAGCATCTCTGACCTGTCTGGACTCATGTTTCACACACTACACCCATAATATCAGGTTATGTATTTCTGAGTGAAATGAAGGGCATGGGGGGGGGAAGTTGTGTGTGTGTGTGTGTTTCCATATAGTATGCACATTCTTTTTTAAAAATTTTACATTATTTTAAAGATGTGGGGTACAATTTAGGTTAGGTATACAAATGTCCATTATGCAGGTACCCTTGTTGATGAGTTGTACCCCTCCCTCCTCTGGCAGTTATTCAATCCAGCTTGGATGGGCAGTATGGTTGGTTCCATGAATTTGTTATTGTCAAGAGAGCTGCAACAAACCTGCATGTGCAGGTAGGGAAAGATACCTTTAATATCAAAATTTTTCATTTTCTCCCTCATAAGTTAGATCTTTTGAGAGCAAGGGTGAGAGCCAGGGAGTCAGGGGAGTTGGAGGAGAGAGAGAAGTTATGATGCTTCTTAAAGCTCTTCCTTGGCTAACAGTGGTTTTTAGTTTACTCATTACTTCATATTTTTATGTTTTCAGTACTCTCTCTCTCTCTATATATATAAATATATATATGCACATGTATATAAATTATGGTATCAAAAATCCACACAACATAAAACCATCTGAACTATTTTTTTTTAGTTGGAGTCTCACTCTTGTCACCCAGGCTGGAGTGCAGTGGCATGCTCATGGTCACAGCAGCCTAGATCTGCTGGGCTCAGGCGATTTTTCCACCTCAGCCTTTCAAGTAGCTGGAACTACAGATGCACGCTATCATGCCTGGCTAGTTTTTTTTTGTAATTTATTGTAAAGACGAGGTCTCACCAAGTTGCCTTGGCTGGTCTTGAACCCCTGGAATCAGTCAGTCCTCTTGCCTCAGTCTCCCAAAGTACTGGCATGACAGGCTGAGACACTATACTCGACCAACTATTTTTAATTATGTAGTTCTTTAGTGTGAAGTGCATTCACATTGTTATGCAGCAATCATCAACATGCATTTCCAATATTTATCTTCTTTCTCAACTGAAACTCTGTATTTATTAAACATGAGTACCCCATTTCCCTTTTCCCAGATCTTGGTAACTGATATTTTATTTTATGTTTCTATGAGATTAACTGATGTCAATGATACCTAATATATGTGGGAAGCCCCCCAAAACCATAAGTTACATTTTGGAGGGTGGACCCCTAGTAGTGCAAGCTCTTCTGCTAGATAAGTGTTCTAGGAACCCATCAGTATCTGTGGACCAGCTAGCATCAGTGTGAGAGGTTGTGTTCTGAAAAAAATATCCTGAGTTGTGGCAAACTGGTGACTGGTTCTTCTACCATGACAGTGGCCCTTATACCAAGCTGAGTGTTCAGCAGTTTTTGACTAAAAACGATTGACCCTGTGTCCCCCTCCCTATTTACCCAACCCCCTCCCTATTCACCCAATCCTTTGGTTTTCACAGATGAAAAAGTGTCTTGATAGGTGTATTGTATCAAATGGAGGTTACTTTGAAGGTGACTGAAGTTTTAAAATGCAAGAATAAGTATACAATTTTTTATAAATACATTCCAGGTATTTTGGGGATCTCATCTTGTAGTAGAATTGTTCAATATTTGTCCCTTGTGACTGACATTTCACTTAGCCACCAAACTTAATCCACGTGTGAGAGAATCAAATCCATTTCTTTTGTTTTTAATTATTTTAAATTTTTGACCAATGTACATAACATTCAAAGAAAGAAAGAGTTGAGTTTTCTCTAACTAGGTAACTGACAACTAACATATTAGTGCCCATTCTAGATGCCATAATTCAAGAGCTATGCCAAAGTAGAGAGTATCAAAGGAAGATAACAGGATGGGATTGTCAAAGGGCATGTTTATCCAAAAAGATGTACTAATGTACCATAATAATTACTATCAAAATTTCAAGGTGTGTTTTCCAAATTAGAAGACACAATCTCTGTTTCTTTAGAAAGCACAAATGACACTAAAAGGAGGAAGTTTCAAAAATAGATATTTCAGTTACGAGGTCTGACAATTAAGTTTGTGAAGTCATCCTAGAAAAAGTGCTGCGTACTCCAATACTGAATATCACTATGGTCACCTTCATAGTTACCCCCCTGCAAATCTGTGCACCAATGTCAGCACCTAGTCTGCCCATCAAAGTAATTATGGAATTCTTTTTTTGGAATGTCTTTGTATTGCCCTTGATGTCTTGAATGTCACCAAATGTCTTCCTTTCATTATGTTCTTTATCCTTGAGTAAGAAAAAAAGTCACCGGGGCCAGATCAGGTGATTAGGGCCAGTGTTCTAATACAATGCCACCAATGTAAGCACACAGTGGCACGTTTGTGAATTTAATGGTCAGAACTCAACGAATAATGACAGAAACTCGAATGGCCATTCCAGGAGGAGTTCCAAAATTGCTTTGATGGGTTGACCAGGTGCTGGCATTGGTGCATAGCTTCCCAAGGGGAGAACTTCGAAGGTGACCATTGTGATTTTCAGCAATGAGGTATGGAGTATTTTTCCAGGATAGTTGCAAATCTAAATGTCCGACCTTGTAGGTGATGCTTGCTACCCCTTCAGGAGATGACAAAGGTTTTGGTGCCAGGTTATTCCTCCTGTGATGCCCATGCCCTGGGCCTCCGCAGTCCCTCACTCTCCCTCTGCAGTAGCCCACCAAGTTCCTCCTGGCTTGCTATTCACACTGTGGCCTGTCCCAATACTTCGCTTCCCCCACTGGCCCCACCTGAGAGTGTGGGTGGACTCTGACATGCAATGCATCCCTCTTCCTGCATCCCTCTTCCTTTTTATTTTTCTGTCTCTCTGTCCACAGCAGGTAGACCTGGGAGTTCCTGAGCAGATCTGTCCGGGGGCAGTACAGAAGCTTTGAGCTCCTCCCTCTTCCATGTTTTCCACAGCCTCATAACTAACAGCGTGGTGGTGGAGACACATCTTTCCCTGGTGGCCACCCCTCCTCTAACATGCATTCTTTGTTCTGGGCTGCAGCTCATTCGCTGCTTTCTGGGCACTGCCTGTAGAGAGGACAACCTCTTACTCGCTAAGTTCCGGGCTTCCTTGAGGACTGTTTGCAGTTGCAAATCCACCTCCATACATATCCTTGCTTAGTTTTGATCTTGGGTCACTCAGCATGAAGTGTTATGTCAGCTGTGGGTATTTTGTGAATCACCTTTGTTAATGTAGAACTGTTGGCTTCTTTTCCTAGTTTAGTAACACTCTTTATCATAAATGAATGCTAAAATTTTCATCTAATCCTTTCTTTTTACTACCTATATTGAAATATTTATATGATTTAAAAATTTTTTATCTGTTAATATGGTGAAGGAAAGAGAAGAGGAAGTCCTGAGTGGGTTAATGCAAGGTGGATGCCCAAGAGACAGGGTCTCTCCTTACACATGCACGTGCATCTGATTTATTCATGGCACTTGATTGCATCAGTGTGAGCAGCCACATGTTTTACAAAACATTCAAAGGTCAGCTGATCTGGCAGCCTGGTTGGCTTGGGCAGCCTCCCAGATTCCACTTTGAGTTCTGCACCAATTCCAGGCCCTCTGAGACCCTCTGGAGTTCAGGTGAGGCCAGAAGGCATGCGATTGATATAAGTGGTGGAAGTCGGATCCTGGCCAGATGCAGACTAATGTTAGTCTGCGTTCTGGGAAACATCTGTCTCATCACCCTCTGGCGGAAGGTATGGCTTGTAATTAGTCATACTCTGTACTTACTATCTACACTAGCTTGATTCTCCAACTCAGCACCCGTGCACATGCGACACACATTCCCGTCTTTCTCAGTGCAATTACTTGTGTCCACTATAACCTCAAAACACCTTTTTGCTTCAAGGGGTCAGCAGAGGTTCTGTCTTTAAGGTACATTTGCTCCACCTTTCTGGATCTTGAGATTTAGAATCTATTTCTGACTCTTTACCTTCCCCAGTGAACTTGACTTTTTCCAGACTTAGCCAAGGTTTCTTTTGCCTCATTCTTACCACAGAATGGGTTTTGACCACTATCCTTTGTGAGTTCACCTTTCAGAGCTTCCACACTTCACATGTTAGTCCGCATGTTGCAGAAGACAAGTTTAGCTAGTGGGGCTGTGATTACCCAGCACATTTCTGATGGGGAAAGAAAGTAACATTAATTGGCATTTACTGTGTGCCAGTGGGAATCCAGCCATCCAACTCAGTCAATGATCCCATTTAATCTAGTCAACACACCCATAGGCAGATGAGCCTGAGGCACAGTCTCTGATGTTATGTGTCTTTCCCAAGGGCCCTAGGGGCAGCTGAGACCTGAGCAAGGAAAATCTTGTCACACAGTTGATTTTTTTTTTTTGAGTTGGAGTCTCACTCTGTCGCCCAGACTGGAGTGCAGTGGC
>NW_007067694.1:15920-37372 GCF_000164805.1 Carlito syrichta
CTGCCCAGGCGGGTCTCGAACCCACGGGCTCAGGCAATCCACTTACCTCAGCCTCCCAAAGGCGCGGGATTACAGGCTGAGCCACCGAGCTCGGCTACACAGTTGATTTTCACATGGGTTTTGATAAAGCTCTTTAGGAGTCAAGAAAGTCTCAAACAGAAAAAACCTGTGTTGTTGGTTTTTCCCTCTACCAGCCAACAGACTAAAAGGAAATCTTTTCTATCTATCCAGATTAGCTTGAGTTCTGTCATTTTTTCCCTTCTATTTCTTTTTCCCTTTTCTTTTCTTTTTTTTGAGTCCGAGCCTCACTCTGTTACCTAGACTGGAGTGAGGTGCCATGATCCCAACTCATCACAGTCTTGAAATCCTGGGCTCAAGTGAGGTGAGAGCTCAGTCTCCTGAGTAGCTGGGAGTGCAGGTGTGTGCCACCATATCCAGTCAATTTTTTTGTAGAGTCAGGGTCTCACTATATTGCCCAGGCTGGTCTCAAACTCCTTGCTTCAAGTGATATATCTGCCTTGGCCACTCAAAGTGTTAGTATTATAGGCGTGAACCACTGCACCTGCCTCCTGTCTATTTCTCACTGACCTCTTTGACTCCTGGCACTTCCTGCCATCTCCTTTACCATCTGTCGTCTACTTTGCTGTTCTCATCAAATTGCCCTCTCTCACAGTGGGCTTTCCAGGAAGCAGATGTCAAGTCAGAGTTAAAAGAGTGAAATGTTTGTTGGGATAACACCTGTGGAAGGAAGAGGCAGGAGGTAGGACTGGGAAGGGGGCATGGCATGTTGTGATACAGGCCTGACAAAGTGTCAGTCCAATGTGGAGCTCTGGAGTGAGAAGGTCAGAGTAGAGAACATCAGGCCTGGTTTTCCCATCTTCTCCAACCATTGCCCATAAGTCACCCCAGAAGAGCTTGATCTTGACTTGAAATCACTACAGAAGAGCGTGACCTTAACCGTGATGAAGCTCATAGCTGGAGGTCATGAGTGAACCACACCAGCCACCAGATGGACATCAAGTTTTTTCTTGAAGGAGGATAGGAGTGGTGCCTGTGTAATGGCATAGTGCAGGGATTTGCCAGCCCCTACCTTGTTCTGACTTCTGTCAGCTCTTCTCCCCTGATAACACATTATCTTCCACAAGATTCTGTAGGTATTTTGAAGACAATCTTAAGTTGTTTCTTGCTTACAGGTGTGTGCAGACTACAGATAACCAGGAAGGGCAGCTCCCTGTAAAGGAAGAGGTCTCTAGCACACAGTACTGCTTGAGAAGGGCTGGTTTGGAGTGGGGACATCATGGGGGACACACGAAGGGGGCCAAGGTGACTGGGCACCGGGGTGCCCTTAAGATGAGAGGACAAGCTTGGAAGGAGGGCATGTACTGTGTCGGCCATTTGCTTGGCCTTGCCTGGACTGGGAGCCAAGTTGGATTCTTAGTCCCCTAATTCTAGGTAATATGAGCTAGTGCTGCCATCATTTTTCTAGAATGCTTGGGAACTCACTCAAGCTTATAACTGAGAGATGGAATGGGGCAGTTTGTTGCTTCCCCCTACACTCTGAGAAACCACCTCACCTCTTCCCTGCCATGTGGGCCTGTCTAAAAATACTTCTTGTTTTCCCTAAGGTCTTCTTTCATGGTTGCAGGGCATATTTTGGGTGTTACCATATCACTAAAGTATAATCCTTTATGATATGGATGTGGGGAGAGTCCTGGTTGAGTATTTTGAAATTGTAACCCTTTGTCTGTATCCAAACCTGTTCATCATGAGCAACATTAGGAGGAGTCTTTGTAAGCGGTGAATGCCAAGGCCATTGTCAGTTTTGTTTGGAATCAGACTGTGGAGAGTTGAATCCCAGTTCTACTCTTACCAGGTCTGTGACCTTGGGCAAGTTAATCTTTCTAAGACTCAATTTTCTCATCTCTGAATGACGGATCATAAATTCCACCTTGATAGAGTTGTTTTAGATTGAAATGAGGTGATATATATGTGCAGTTAACACACTATACAGCATATACGGAAAAGGTAAAAAAATTCACACACACTTTAAGAATGAAAAACTGTATTAAAATTAAAAAATGAAATACAAGAGTCTCGTTTGACTTCTGCAATTACAAGAAGTGCACAAAGTGGTTACCACCAGCATCCCAACGCTCTCGATTATGGCCAACTAAAAGTAATACATAGATAACATCGGTTAAAATGTGTATACGGTTTTTGGTATCCCCAATAGTTAAACTTAATTGACATTGGTACCCTTCCTCATGTGTATTTTAAAATGCATATTAAGCTGGGCTCGGTGGCTCAGCCTGTAATCCTGCGCCTTTGGGAGGCTGAGGTGAGTGAATTGCCTGAGCCCATGGGTTCGAGACCCGCCTGGGCAGCGAGACCTCATCTCTACAATAAATCAAAAAATCAGCCAGGCATGGTAGCGCATGCCTGTAATTCCAGCTACTTGGAAGGCTGAGGCGGAAGGATCGCCAGAGCCCAGCAGGTGAGGCTGTGGTGGCCGGGAGTGGCCACTGTACTCCAGTCTGGGTGACCAAGTGAGACTCCAACTCAAAATAAAATAAAATAAAATGCACATTAAGTTTTGGAACTTCAGATATAAACACACTATTAAAAGCAAGCTTTGCATTTTCAACATTTGTGCTTGTGTAGCCAGTGATTTAGGGTTTCCTTTATGCCTCACAACAGTTACTTTTTAAATCCTAGTACATAAATATAAACGCCTCTGCATGTTGCTATCTGATCATTATTGAGAACCAGAGAGCTCAGAGAGATCAAACCACATCACAGTTACAAGTGTTAACAGACACATGAAGAGAGCACTTATCAGAAGCCAAGGTTTAGAAGTCACTCCATCAATGTCTGTAAAGACATGGCTTGTCTGTTTTTCTAGGCCGAAGTTCTGGTGATTTAGCTGACTTGTGTAAAAGTTCTCTAAAGCAGGAGAAGAGTCCTTAAGGATCATAAAGATGAACACATAATGAGGGGGAAAAGTCCAAATTCAGCTTCTAAGGAGCATACCATGCTCATACAGGAAGGTCACAAAATTCAGCAAGTCAATCTACATGAACCTCAATAGATTATGGAATTTGTCCAGCCCAGCCATGCCTGTCGGAGAGCCTCTTAGAAGAAAGAAAAAAGGAAATCAGATTTTGAAAAATCCCCAAGACACTGGATAAGAGAGATTCAGAAGAACCATGCATTACGTTAGCCAGAACATGTTGATGGGGATCATCATTTTTCAATTTCTTGAGTACCTCTTCTCTGCTGACTTCAAACTGTGAGGGAAATTCAGAAAAGAAGCCCACTATTTTGATGGAAGCTGTTTTGACATTAATGAAACCAGGCTTGGTTCAAGGAAGAGGCAGGCTCTGATCAAGACAATGGAATGGACCTTGGAGGTACTGAGTCTAGCTGGGGAAATTATTTCAAGATAGAGCTGGATTCTCTTGAAAAGGGGGTGAGCTGGAGGGCAAAGATGTGCTGTCAGTGTGGGAATTAGTGTGTGAGAAGCATTGAGTATGTTATGAGGTGCTTGGACACTGGCAGTCTCCCTTTTCTGAGGGTCTCTGAGTAAGGGAGAGGGTATGGGGACCTTTTGAAAGATGCACTGGATAGGCTAGAGGATTATTGGCACGTTGTGAAACATCAGATTTGGTTTCTTTTGCAGAAGGGAGGCAGAAAGGGAGAAAGTCCTCATAGCTTCCAGTGCTTTCACTATGGAGGAGCATAGGAGATGTGGCAGTGGTAATACACAGCTCAGTGATTGGGTCATCTTTGACACATTTTTTAGGGTGTGGTGGCTTGAGGTTAGAAAATATATTGAACGTAATCTCTGGGACATGCTCTGGCTTCAGTTATCCATTAGCGTTGATAGTAGCCTCTTCTGAGGCAAGGCCCAGGGTAACGCTGTATGCAGAGAAAGTACAATAGTTGCTATGGGCAGGGTACCTGGAAGGACTGGAGAGCTGGACCTCAGGCAAGTGTCCAGTCAGTAAAGCAGGATGTGCTGGTTTTTCTGGCCAGACTTCAGCTCTTAGGGACAATCTGTAGTTAAGACCCCTGTGATATGAAATAGGCATTTTGGGCTGGTCCAGAGAGCAGGGCTTGGGGGAAGTTTGGAAGCTTGTAAGCACACGAGTCAGGTAATGGAAGTTAGAAAAGACTTGAGCACAAATACAGCGAGAAAATAAAAAATGATATGCAGTTGATGTGAATGCCTAGTAACATGAATACACACACACACACACACACACACACACACACACACACACACATATATATATACTCTTGCTACAGTTTGAATGTTCTGTCCATCCAAAATTCACGTGTTGAAACCAAATCATATTTGTAGGTGGGGTTCTGGAGAGCTGAATAGGTCATAGGGTGGAGCCCTCATAAATGGGATCAATGTCCTTATAAAATACGCCCCAGTGAACTCCTTTGCCTCATTTTTCACGTGAGGATAAAGCAAGGATGCGCCATGTATGAACTGTGAAGCAGGCCCTCCCTAGACATTGAATATGCTAGTGCCTTGCTCTTGGACCTCCAACCTCCAGAACTGTAAGAAAAAAACTTCTGTTGTTTATAAACCATCCAGCCCATGGTAATTGGTTATAGTTCAGGTGATTGTTCTAGCTTAGCTTCCTGAGTAGCTGGGCTATGGGCTTGGGCCACCACACCAGACTAATTTTTAAATTTTCATACATGGGGATATCACTACATCGCCTGGGCTGACCATCCTAATTTTAAATGGTCTTTCAGATTTTTTCATACACAGCCAATGCCAACATATCATCAAAAACAAAATTTTTCAAAACTCCTTCAACAATGTCTTGCATCTGTATTGTTAGATTCAACCGGGCATGGGGGCTCACTCCTATAATCCCAGCACTTTGGGAGGTTGAAGTGAGAGGATTACTTGAGCCCTGGAGTTCAAGACTTCCTAGGCAATAACATAGCAAGACCTCATCTCTACAAAAAGAAAGACTGCCAGTACCTATGGGAAATCTTGAGTGTGCTTATGACCCAACAAAAACTTTGAACTAGAAAGTTCACCTAAATAGATTTATCTTTACGAGATTTTACCATCAATATTCTGACACCTGTGATATTTTTTCTCCATACCAGTTCTCTACTCCTAAAGATATCCAGCTGCTCACACAACAACCACATGAGCATCTCAATCTCAGGATAATTAAAATTTAACTCCAGAACAGATCTATGCATTCAGAATAGTCAGATAATTCTAACCCCAAAAAACTGTACAACCTCAGGTGATGGCAACTTCATTGTTCCAATTGTACATGCCAAACACACAGACACCATCTGTTTTAGTCCACTGTAGTTGCTGTAACAAAAAACCCCATAGCTTTGGTAATTTACAAGAATAGAAACTTATTTATCACAATTCTGGAGTCTGAGAAGTTCACGATTAAGGCTCCAGAAAGTTTGGTGTCTAGTAAGGGTATTGTTTCTGCTTCTAAGATGATGCCTGGTTGCTGCTTCTTCCAGAAGTGCTGAGTGCTGTGCCCTAACATGGTGAGAGGGATTGAAAGGCAAAAATAAAGGCTCAGTTAGTTCCTCCAACCCAATTATAAGGTTATGAACTCCATCCATGAGGGCTCTGTCTTCATGAGTTAATCCCATCCTAAAGTCCCTTTTCCTTAATATTATCACATTAGGGTTTCAGTTCCAACATACGGATTTTGGGGAGACACATGTTCAAGCTATAGTACCATCTTTATCACATCCCATATCCAACAAAGAGCAAAGCCCATTATCTCTAAATTGTTCAGAGTTCTGGTCATTTCTCACCATTTCCATTGCTACTCTACAGTGAGCCATCTTATCTCTCACTGGAATTCCTGTAGGAGGTTTTCAATCTAGTCTCCCTGCTTCTACCCCTGCCCAACCACAATCTATTCTCAACGTTGAAATACAGGGAACATTTTAAATGTAACACACATCACCTTACTCCTCTGCTCAAATTCAACAGCTCCCCATTTTGCATTAGTCTTTACATGAGCCCACAAGTCTCGCATAATCTGATCACTCTTACATGTCTCACCTCCTCTCCTATCACCCTCCTCCTTGCTCACTCCTCTTCAGACACAAAAGTTTCCTCATCATTCCTCACATCAGGAGAGTCTCCAGTTTACCACTTTTATCCTGCCTGTTCCCTCTGTCTGGAACATTCTTATCCCAGGCATGCTCCATGGCCAACTCTTTGACCTCTTTAAGTCATTTTTCAATATATACTTCTCCATGGAGCTGCCCTAACCACAGAATTGGACATTCCACCCCGAATTTTCCAAACTTTGCCAAGGCTGAGTCTCTTTATCCTGTTCAGTGTTTTCTGGTTTTAACAGCAACTCTCACTTTCTAAACTGCTTTGTAGCTGGATCCTTATTTTAATAGATATATAGTTTGTCTGATCATGATTCAGGCAATTTATTACCATTTACACTGCTATCTCTCACTGGAGATCCTATAGGTGGAGGCTGGGATCCAAGATCAAAGCACCAGAAGGTTTGGTGTCTAGTTAAGGGTACGATATGGCCTCTGCTTTTAAGATAGTGCCATGTTGCCCTGGCTATATTGTGAGTTCCACAAAGACAGAAATCTTTGTTTTGTTCACTTCTGTGCCATCAGATGCCTACAACAGTGCCTTGCATACAGTATATTTAATAATAATTTTAATGTGTGAAAGATTGAACTAGTAAATTTGTAATGAGCAAGTAGTAATTCATTAAATGGGAAAAAATATCATTATGTCGAGAAGCGACAAGATGGCATCAGGGCAACCTGGTCTCTGAAGCCCTCTGCAAAGGAGATCTGCAGTGGGTCTCTGACTCTCGCCCCAGGGGGCTGGGGACGCCAACATCGCAACCTGCTCTTCATGCAGAGCTTGGCTGTTGCCACCCCTGGGGCATTGCAACCGACTGGACAGTTACTGCGGTGCAAGCAGTGCCGCTGCCCAACGCAGCCCCTCCCCCCGTCGCTGCCATTGCTGCCGCGGCCTCTGTGAGGGGTAGCATATCACACCACCCGGGCTCGAGGCGATCCACATCAAACCCCTTCAGGGAAGATCTGCTGGGATCACTGCCACCTCTCCTGCGACCAAGACTATCCTGCCTGCCGCCATAAGGCTCCTGTTGCCTGCCCTGAGGCAGGCAGCCATCTTGTTCCTGTCCGGCCCCACCCCTTCTGGGGCGAGCAGCTGAGATAGCACCACCTGCTGGCGATTCAAGGTAACAACACCGAAACGGGAGAGACAAGCTTGATAAAGACATAGACTAGAGTGCTGAACGAGGGTAATCTGAACTGTCCTTCACAGCAGATCTGGGGCAACTGACCCTGACTGCAAACTAATTTACTAGCTTGAAAAGAAAACTAGAAATAAGACCTGAAAGGACATTGGACTTAAACGAAATGTCTCACAGTGTGCTTCATTGATTCTATTAGTTTAATGACTTAATTCTATTCCTACTGTATTGTTCCCTTTTTTCTTTTTTCCTTTTCCTTTTCTTCTCTTTTCTTCTCTCTGTAAACCATATCTTTGCATAGAGGAACAGCACACTAACAAGGTGGTTGGTTAGCTTGTATGTTAGCACCACTATATGTTTTATTTTTATTTTTTATTTTTTTGTATGAGAGTTGGTTCGTCTGTAGCTGTGGTCTATTGTTTCCATCTTTTTCAGTATAGGCCTCTCTCTCTATTTGTTGGCACACTCGTTTGTTTCCCCCCTTACTCCTCTATCTCTCCACACCTCTCTTCAACCCACTATCTGCTCCATTCTCTCCCCTCAGCTAACCACATTATATTTCAGGGAGTAAACCTACAGCCCCACTGCACGGACAGATTCCAGGGCAGTGGGAAGTGGGTTCCACATTATCCACACACCTGTCAGAGAATACCAGGACCTGAAGACAGATTTTGAATCACAGCTTTCCCCTTAAGTAAATCTCAAAACTGCAAAACGGATCACCTCCAACCTAAAGTGCAACTTCAGAATTGAACAAAGCAAGAGGACATACATAAAGAATATGAAATTGAACAAACAGAAGTAAAACCAATCCCTTTACCCCTGAATAACAGAATTAAAGAAGACGGTGACGTGGAGGGAAGGAAAAAGGGGGGGGGGGAACCGCACAAATGAAGAAAAACCAAAAGAAGAAAATAGGTCTTACACAGACCCCTGGGGAATCAGACACTGAGAAAACAGATTCTGGAACACAAACAATGAAGAGTCCCCAGAATGACTGGCTACATGCAACAAACCCAGACATCAAGACATTAATGGAGAGAATTAAAAAAATTGAGGAGAGAAAGAGGAAAACAGGAAGGAGCTGATGTCAGAAATGACAGCAGTAAAGAATACTGTGATGGAAATGAACAACAGACTAATAAGCATGGAAAGCAGAATCAGCCAAGCAGAAGAAAGAATCTCAGAGCTCGAAGACCAAAACACAGAACTAACCCAAACTGTCAAAAGCATAGAAAAGAAGCTCAAAAAGACAGAACAAAACCTGCAAGGGATGAATGATCACTTCAAGAGAAAAAACCTGAATAATTGGGCTTCCTGAGGCAGAAAGAGAAACAGAAGCCACACTGGAACAAACATTTCATGAAATCATTCAAGAAAACTTCACTCATCTCATCAAGATGACAAAATTCAAACACAAGAGATTCAGAGAACCCCTGCAAGACAACAAATGAGAAGACCAACTCTCAGACACATAATAATTCGCCTAAACAAAGTAGGTATGAAAGGAAAAATCCTAAAGGCAGCAAGAGAAAAAGGCCAGACTACCTACCAGGGGAAACCAATTAGAATAGCAGCAGATATATCCACAGAAACCCTTCAGGCCAGGAGAGCCTGGAGTCCTATCTTCAAAGTTCTAAAAGAGAAAAAATTTCAACTAAGAATAGCCTACCCAGCAACCTAAGCTTCATTAGTGAGGGAGAATTGAAATCTTTTCCAGACATCCAATCCCTAAGAACCTATGCTGCCACCAGACCACCTCTACAAGAAACACTTAAGAAAGTACTGAACACAGAAGAAAAAGAAAAAAGAACAACAGCATTCTTCACAAGAGTACAGGCAAAAGATTAAAAATACACATGAACCAACTCCAAAACCCAAAGAAAGACAACAAAGAAACAGGAACAATGCTGTAAGAACGTTATGACAGGGACCAACTCTTGCATTTCAATTAATAGCCTAAATGTGAACGGACTAAATGCACCACTGAAAAGACATAGAATGGCAAAATAGATAAAATATCACCAGGCAACAATCTATTGCCTTCAAGAGACTCACCTCACTAGAAAGGACACCCACAGACTCAAAGTAAGAGGATGGGAAACAAACTTTCAGGCGAACAGAATACAAAAGAAAGGAGGAGTAGCAATCTTAATTTCAGACAAAATTCCCTTCAAGCTATTAAAAATCAAAAAAGATACAGTAGGCCACTACATAATGATAAAAGGCTCAATCCATCAACAAGAAATATCTATCCTAAACATATATACACCAAACATAGGTGCGCCAACTTTCATAAAGCAACTTCTTGGAAAACTAAAGAAAGATATTGACTCTAACACTATCATAACTGGAGACTTCTATACCCCACTCACAACCCTAGACAGATCATCAGGATAAAAAATAGGCAAGGAGATCCGGAACCTCAATGTGACTTTGGACCAAATGGATTTATTTGATACCTACAGAACACTCCATCCAAAGAGCACAGAATACTCATTCTACTCATCACCACATGGAACGTATTCTAAGATCGACGACATACTCGGCCACAAATCAAGCATAAGCAAGTTTAAAAGGACTGAAATTCTACCAAACACCTTCTCGGACCACAGTGGAATAAAAATAACATTGACACCAACAAAGTCCCCCCAAAACCCACCAAGACATGGACACTAAACAGCATGATGCTAAACAACTCCTGGGTCGACGAGGAAATCAAAACAGGGATCAAAAGATACCTGGAAACAAATGAAAATGAAGAAACATCTTACCAAAATCTCTGGGATGCCCTGAAAGCTGTAGTAAGAGGGGAATTCATATCCCTACAAACACACATGAAGAAAATGGAAGGAACAGAAATTCACAACCTAACAAGCCACCTAAAGAAGCTGGAAAAGCAAGACAACAAAAACCCTAATTTCAGCAGAAGAATCCAGATCACCAAAATAAAAGCCCTAATTCAGGACATAGAAGACAAAAAGATAATACAAAAAATCAATGAAACAAATAGCTGGTTCTTTGAAAGGATAAACAAGATTGATGGTCCCCTAACTAGACTGACCAAGAAAAAACGAGAAAAAAAACCAAATAAGCACAATCAGAAACACAAAAAATGAAGTCACATCTGACCCTGAAGAAATACAAAAGATCATTAGAGACTACTACGTACACTTGTATGGAAACAAACTTGAAAACCTTAAGGAAATGGAGGACTTTCTGACATCACACCTTTACCTAGGTAGGAACAAGAAAAAATTGAGACCTGAAATAGACCAATAACAACTATCATAATAAGGAAATCAACTACATAATAAGAAAACTACCTACAAAAAAAAGCCCTGGTCCAGATGGCTTTCCAGCAGAATTCTACAAGACATTCAAGGAGGAGCTGATACCAATCCTACTGAAGGCATTCCAGGCAATTGAAAAAAATGGAATTCTACCCAAATCATTTTGCGAAGCCAACATCACATTGATACCCAAGCCAGGTTAAGATCCAACAAAGAAAGACAATTACAGGCCAATGTCTTTGATGAATATAGATGCTAAAATTTTCAACAAGATCCTAGCAAACCGGATTCAGCAATACTTCTCAAAACTCATGCACCATGACCAAGTAGGCTTCATTCCTGGGATGCAAAGCTGGTTCAACATTCGTAAAACCATAAATGTAATTAAATACATCAACAGATGTCAAAACAAAAATCACATGATCATATCATTAGATGCAGAAAAAGCTTTTGATAAAATACAACACCCCTTCTTGATAAAAACCTTGAACATCTAGGCATACGGGGAACATACCTCAAAATAGTAAAAGCCATCTACGAGAAACCCACAGCCAGCATACTCCTAAATGGACAAAAACTGGAACAAAATCCCCTGAAAACTGGAACGAGACAAGGATGCCCACTCTCACCCCTCCTGTTCAACATAGTAGTGGAAGTCCTGGCTAGAGCAATCAGAGAAGAAGAGGCAATCAGAGGTATTCAAATAGGAAAAGAGGAAGTCAAGTTATCTCTCTTTGCAGATGATATGATTGTGTACCTTGAAAACCCAAGAGAATCTGTCAAAGGCCTCCTTACACTGATAAAAGCCTTTGGCAAAGTCTCAGGATACAAAATAAACGTCAAAAGATAATCGCACTTCTCTACACCAATAATAAACAAACAGAAACCCAAATAAAAAACACAATTCCATTCACAATAGCCACAAAAAAATGAAATACCTTGGCATCTTCCTAACCAGAGACGTGAAAGACCTTTACAATGAAAATTACAAAACACTGCTCAAAGAAATCAAAACTGACATGAACAAGTGGAAAAATATCCCATGCTCATGGATCGGAAGAATCAACATTGTGAAGATGTCCATCTTACCTAAGGCAATCTACAAATTCAATGCAATACTCATTAAATTACCAACAACATTCTTCTCAGACCTAGAAAAAATAACATAGGAATTCATATGGAAACACAAACGTCCAAGAATAGCCAGAACAATCCTCAGCAAAGAAAACAAAGCAGGTGGTATCACAATACCAGGCTTCAAACTTAACTATAAAGCTACAATCATCAAAGCAGCTTGGTATTGGTACAGGAACAGTCATATAGATCAATGGAACAGAATTGAGATTCTAGAAGCAAAACCTCAATTTCTCAACCAACTCATCTTCGACAAAGCCCCCACCACCTACCACTGGGGAGTGGAGGACCTATTCAGTAAATGGTGCTGGGAAAACTGGCTGACCACATGCAGAAGTGAAACAGGACCCCTATCTATCCCCATGCACAAAGGTTAACTCCAAATGGATCAGAGACCTAAATGTAAAACCTCAAACCATAAGAGCCTTAGAAAAGGAAGGAAATACTCTCATGGAAATCGGAACTGGCATTCAATTCCTGTCAAAACCCGAAACCCACAGGTCATAAGAGAGATGATAGACAAATGGGACCTTATTAAACTGACAAGCTTCTTCAAAGCCAAAGAAACCATCAAGAGAGCAGGGAGACAGTCTACAGACTGGGAAATAGTATTTGCCAACTCTAGGTCTGACAAAGGCTTAACATCCTGGATCTACAAGGAACTGAAACATACTGAAAAGAAGAAAACAAACAACTCTATTATAAAATGGGCAAAAGATATGAACAGACACTTCACAAAAGAAGACATCTGAGCAGCCAACAAACACATGAAGAAATGCTCAACCTCAGTAATCATCAGGGAGATGCAAATCAAAACCACACTGAGATACCACCTAACTCCAGTCAGAATGGCAATTATCAACAACTCAAAAAATAACAGCTGCTGGAGAGGGTGTGGTGAAAAGGGAACACTTCTACACTGTTAGTGGGAGTGTAAGCTAGTGCAACCTCTGTGGAAAGCAGTGTGACCATTCCTAAAAGCTCTAAAAATTGACCTTCCATATGACCCTGCAATCCCCCTACTGGGAATATACCCTGAAAAACACAAATCATTCTCTAAAAGAGATACCTGCACACGTATGTTTATTGCAGCGTTTTCACAATAGCAAGGACCTGGAAATAACCATGCTGCCCATCAAAAGAGGACTGGATTTAAAAAATGTGGTACATATACACGATGGAATACTACACAGCCTTTGAAAAGAACAAAATCATGAAATTCGCAGCAGCCTGGTTGGATCTAGAGTCTATAATACTGAGTGACCTCTCACAGAAACAAAGATCCGAGTATCACATGTTCTCACTCATATAATGGACCTTGAACATCCAATGTAATACTAAAAAAAATGACTGACTGTACTGGGAAATTATGGGGAGGGAAGGGGATGGGAGTAACAGTAGCAAATATCTGTCTGGGGATGGGAAAACACCTCTTATCAACAGGGTGCCTGAATGAAATGTAATTGTATACCTAACCCTTAACTGTACCCCACAAAATCATAATAAAAAATATTGATTAATAAAAAAAAAAAAAAGAAAGAGGAAAGCTTCCAAGAGATGTGTGATTATGTCATGAGGCTGAACTTATGCCTGATTGGTATCCCAGAAGAGGAAAGGAAAATGAAGAATACCTAGTAGCAAGTATTCCAGGAGGTTAATCAAGAAAACTGCCCCCATGTCACCAGAGATGTGACCATCCAAACACAAGAAATAAAGAGAACACACACAAGACATCAAATGAGAACACCAACCCCTAGACACATACTAATTTACCTACACAAGGTAGGTACAAAAGAAAAAATCCTGAAGGCAGCAAGATAGAAAAGTCAGACTACATTCTGAGGAAAACCAATCAGAATAGCAGCAGAATTATCAGCAGAAAAACTACAAGCTAGAAGGGACTAAAGTCCAATATTCAAAGTTCTCAAAGATAAATAATTTTAACCAAGAACTTCCTGTCTAGCAAGCTCAGCTTCATCAGCAATGGAGACTTAAAATCCTTCCCAGACATACAATCCCTAAGAGATTATGTAGTCTCTGACCAGCTCTACAGGAGACGCTTAAAAAGGTATTAAGCACAGAAGAATTGAAAAAAAAGAATGACTATTCACTTCCAAAGGGAACAGCAAAACAAAGAACCAATGGAGAATACATCATGTCTGCAAACTTGAAAACACACACATACATCAAACACAAAACTAAAAGAAAGCAAATTAAAAACTTTATAAGAACCTTATGACAGGGATAAAAAAATCACATTTTAATCAGCCTATATGTGAATGAACTAAATACACTACAAAAAAACAGAATGGCAAACTGCAGTTTTAAAAAGTGACCCAATTATTTGCTGCATACAGGAAATGCAACTCACCACAAGGGATGCACACAGACTCAAAGTTAAATGAAGGAAAATGAATTTCCAGATGACTGGATTACAAAAGAAGGCAGAAGTCATTATCTTAATATCAGACAACACAAATTTTAAGCTATCAAATATTTTAAAAGGCATGAAAGGACACTACATGATGATAAAGACTCAATCCACCAACAAGAAATATCCATCCTAAACATACATGATCCCAACACAGGAGCACCAGCATTTATAAAGCAACTACCATGTAAGCTAAAAAAAAGATTGACTCCAACTTTATTATAGCTGGTAACTTGAATAACCTGGAACAACCCTAGAGAGGGAAAAAATCAATGAAGAAATCCGGAACCTCAAATTAACCCTGACCTAATAGACTTAATAGATACAGAATACTCCACCCAACAACCACAGAATATACATTCTACTTATCATCACACCACATGGAATGTACTCCAAGATCAATCACATTCTTGAATGTAAATGAAGCATAAACAAATTTCACAAAACTGACATACTGCCATGCACCTTCTGAGACCATAGTGGAATAAAAATAAATATCAACACCAACAAAATCCCCCCAAACCCACAAAGACATGAACACTAAACTGCAAGATACTGAACATGTACTGGGTCAACACAGATATGAAAACAGCAATTAAAAGATTCCAAAAAACAAATGAAAATGAGGAGACATCTTACCAAAATCTCAGGAATACCATGAAAACATTTCAAAGAGAGTAATTTAAATCTCTACAAACACACATCAAGAAAATGGAAAGATCACAAGTTATCAGTCTAACAAATTACCTAAGAGAGTTAGAAAGATATGACCACCAAAATCCGAATTTCAGTAGAAAAATCCAGATCACCAAAGTAAAATCCCAAATACAGGACACAGAAGACAAAAAATATGTTACAAAATAATCAACAAAACAAAAAGCTGGTTCTTTGACGGAATAAACAAGCTTAATGGACTCCTAGCCAGAATGACCAAGGAAAAGAGAGCAAAAGCCCAAATAAATACCATCAGAAATGCAAAAGACCAAATCACAACTGACCTTGAAGAAATACAAAAGATTATCAGAGATTACTATGTACACCTACATAGAAACAAACTTGACAGCCTAAATGAAATGGAGGACATTCTGATAACACATAACCTTCTAAGGTAGAAACAGGAAGACATGAGACACTAAATAGACCAATAAGAACCCAGGAAATTGACACCATATTAGAACACTACTTCCAAGGAAAGTCCTGAACCAGATGACTTTCCAACAGAATTCTACAAAATGTACAAGGAGGAGCCCATAACAATCCTATGAAAAGTATTTCAGGCATTTGAGAAAGAATTCTCCCCAATACATTTTGTGAAGCTAACATCACACTGATACCAAAACCAGGTAAAGATTAAAAAGAGAGAGAGAGAGAGAGAACTACAGACCAATATCCTTGATGAACATAAATGAAAAAATACTCAACAAGATTCTAGCAAATCAGACCCAACAACACATCTCAAAAATCGCCCACCATGACCAAGTAGGCTTCATCCACAGGATGCCAGGCTGGTTTAACATCCTTAAGACCATAGATATAATTAAATACATCAACAGTTGCAAATAGAAGAACCACATGATTATATAATTAGGTGAAGACAAGGATTTTGATAAAATCCAGCATCCCTTCTTGATAAAAACCCTCAAATACCTAAGTATAGAAGAAACATACCTCAAAATAGTAAGAGCCATCTATGGTAAATCCACAGCATGCGTATTGCTAAATGGACAGGAACTGGAAACATTTCTCCTGTAAACCAGAACAAGACAAGGCTGCCTGCTCTCACCCTTCTTGTTCAACCTTGTGATGGAAGTCCTAGCTATAGCAACTAGACAAGAGAAAGAAGTCACAGGTATCCAAATAGAAAAGGGAAGGGAAGTTGTCCCTCTTTGCTGTCACCATGACCTTATAACTCAAAGCCAAGAGAATATGTCAAAAACATGCTTTCACTGATCAAGCACTTTGGCAAAAACTCTCTACAAAATAAATGTGCAAAAGACAATCGCATTTCCTATATACCAGCAACAAACCAACAACCAAAAAAAGCCCAATAGCATTCACAACGACCACAAAAAAAAAGAAAAATGAAATACCTCAGTATCTTCCTAACCAAAGAAAACTACACAACACTGCTTTGAGAAATCCAAGAAGACACTCACAAATGGAAAAATAGTTCATGCTGATGTATAGGAAGAATCAACTTTGTTAAGATGTCCATCCTACCAAAGGCATTCTACAGATTCAATGCAATACACATTAAATTGCCAACATAATTCTTCTCAGACTGGGAAACAACAATACAGAAATTCATGTGGAAACATAAATGGCAATGAATAACCAAAACAATCCTTAGCAAAAGAAGCATAGCAGGAAGTGTCACACTTCCAGACTTCAAACTTTACTATAAGGCTACGATAATCAAAACAGCCTGGTATTGGTACAAGAAAAGGCATATGGAGCAATGGAACAGCATAGAGATTCCAGTAGCAAAGCCTCTATTTCTCAACCAACTCATCTTCAACAAAACATCCATCATCCAGCACTGGGAAGAGGAGAACCTATTCAATAAATGATGCCAGGTAAACTGGCTGACCATATGCAGATATTGAAACAGGGCCCCTACATATTACCATATGCAAAAATCAACTCTAAATGGATCAAAGAGCTAAATGTAAATTTCAAACTATAACAAGCTTAGAAAATGCAGGGAATAACCTCATGGAAATTTGAACTGGCAACCAATTCCTGATCAAAACCCAAAGTACCCATACTATAAGAGATAAGAAAGGCAAGTGGGAGCTCATCAAACTGAAAATCTTCTGCAAAGTCAATGAAACCGTCAAGAGAGCAGGAAGACAGCTCCCAGAATGGAAAAAATATTTGCCAACTGCATGTCTGACAAAGGCCTAACACCCAGGATCTACAAGTATCTCAAATGTGCTGAAACAAACAAACAAACAAAACAGCCCCATTACAAAAGATATCAATAGTCATTTCTCAAAAGAAGGTATTCAGGCAGGTAAGAGACACAGGAAAAAGTACTCAGCTTCACTAATTATCAGAGAAATGGAAATCAAAACCACACTGAGATATCACATAACCCCAGTAAGAATGGCCATCATTAATAAAACAAACAGCAAAAGACGCTGGCAAGGATGCAGAAAAAAAGTAACTCTTCTACACTGCTAGTGGGAACACAAACTAGTGCAACCTCTTTTGAAAACTGTGTGTCAATTTCTAAAAGAACTAGAGAGTGACTTTCTATATGACCCAGCAATCTTTCTACTGGGAATATACCGAGAGAAACTCCAATCATTCTACAAAAATGTTACCTGCACAAACATGTTTATTGCAGCACTATTCACAATAGCAAAAACATGAAACCAGTTGTGCTCTCCAACAAAACTGGAAGGGATGAATAAAATGTGGTACATATACCCAATGGTATATTACACAGCCATAAAGTACAAACATATGGACTTCACAGCAACTTGAATGGATCTAAAGTCTATCATCCTCAGTGATCTATGACAGAAACAAAGAACAGTGTACCACATGTTTTCACTCATAAGTGGACCCTGAACATTAACCATAATATACGAAAGGGACTCTCAGTAGTGGGATGCTGCCTAGGTGGGGCGACACAACATCAATAAGTGTACCTGATCTCAAACCATTCATAGTGAGAACCAAAGGGAGGGCCAAACTTTACCTGTATGATGACCACTTATATACCTAATCCTGAATTGTGTCCCGCATCTTTAAAATAAGATTTAAAAAATAAAAATAAGAGCTACATGATTATCTCGACAGATGAAGAGAAAGCATTTGGTAAAATCCAACATCACTTTATGATAAAAATCCTCAACTATAAAAGCATCAAAGAAAAATATCTCAAAACAAGAAGAGCCACCTGTGACAAATCTGTAGCCAATATCACATTGAATGGGCAGAAATGGAAGAAGACAAGGAAGTCTACTCTCATCAATTCTTTCTAATTTAGTGCTCAAAGTCCTTTCCAGAGCAATCAGGCAATAGAAAGAAATATAAAAGTATCAAATTAGGAAAAGCTAAATTATCTCTTTTTGCAGATGATACGAGCCTATATCTAGAAAACCCTAATGACTCCACCAAGAGAATCTTAGACCTGACAGTCAACTTCAGTAAAGCCTCAGGATACAAAATCAACATTCAAAAACCAGTAGCAATGGTGGGCAGGGTGGCTTATGACTGTAATTCCAGCACTCTGAGAGGTTGAGGCAACATGATTTCCAGATCCCAGGAGCTCAAGACCAGCCTCAGCAACTTGGAGAGAACTTGTCTGTACATAAAATTAGCTGGGCATGGTAGTGCATGCATTTAGACCCTGCTACTTGGAAGGATGAGGTGGAAGGATCACCTGAATTCTGCAGTTCAAGGCTGCAATGACTCTGAGTGTGTCACTGCACTGTAGACAGGGTGACACAGTGAGATTCCAACTGAAAAGAAAAAAATAGGTGGCATTTCAATACACCAACATTCAAGCTGAAAAACAAATTAAGAACAGAATTTCTTTTACAATAGTCACAAAATAAAAATAAAATACCTTGCAATACAACCAACCAAGAAGGTGAAAGAGTTCTTCAATAAGAACCACAAAACGCTACTAAAATAAATCAAAACTGACACAAACTATACGAGAAAACATCCCATGCTCATGGATTGGAAGAATCGATATTGTTAAAATGCCCATACTTCCAAAAACAATCTACAGATTCAATGCAATTATTATCAAAATACCTGTATTGTTTTTCACACATCAAAAAAAGAATAGTTAAATTCATATGGAACCCAAAAAAAGCCTGAAGAGCCAAAGTAAAAGATTACACTTCAAGACCAAGTGGGATTTATTTCTTCAGTGCAAGACTGGGTCAACATTTGAAAATCAATGTAATAAAATATACAGGAGAATAAAGAAAAAGCAACATGTGATTATCTCAATTGATGCAAAAAAAAAGCACCTGACAATATTCAACATACTTTCATGATTAAAAACAATAAAAATTAGGAATAGAAAGAAATTACCAAAACATAATCAAAGTTATACATGGAAAACCCACAGCAAATATATTCAATAGTAAAAAAGTAAAAGCTTTCCCCCACTAAAATCAGAAACAAGACAAGGATGCCTACTTTCACTAACTCTATTCAACATAGTACTGGAAGTCTTAGCATAAGAAATAAAGAAAAATTTAAAACAAATAAAAACAAACAATATATTAAAGGCATACCAATTGGAAAGAAATAATTAAAATTATCTGCTTGCAAAGACATAATCTTGTATGTAAAATACTCTAAAGATTCCATTAAAACTGTTGAAAATAATAAATAAATTCAACAAAGTTGCAGGATACAAAATCAATATGTAAATATCAGTTCTATTTCTTTACACTAATAGTGAAAAATTTGAAAAAAAATTATGAAAACCATTTTATTTGCAATATTATCAACTAGAGTATTAGAAAAACCTTAACCAAAGAGGTGAAAGACTTGCACACTGAAAACTACAATATGTTGAAGGAAATGAAAGGCATCAAAAATGGAAAGACATCTTCTGTTCGTGGATTGGCATACTTAATGCTGTTAACATATAAGTGCCACCCAAAGTGGTCTACAGATTCAATGAAATTCCTAGCAAATTCCTTTTTTGGTAAAAATTAAAAATCCGTTCTATAGTTAATATAGAGTCTTAAGTGTCCCACATAATTAATAGCCTTTAAAAAGAACAGAGTTTGAGGTCTCCTGTTTCTTGATTTCAAAACTTACTACTAAGCTACAGTAATCAAAAAGTGTGGAAATGACATAAAGACCAACATGTAAGTCTAATAGAATAGAGAATCTAGAAATAAACCCTTATATATATTGTTAGTTGATTTTCTAAAAGGATTCCAAGACCATTCGCTGCAGGAATGGACAGTCTTTTCAACAAATGGTGTTTGAAAGCTGGACATCCACATCCACACACACAAAAGTGAAGTTGGACCCTTACCTTACATCATGTACAAAAATTAACTCAAAATGAATGGAAGAACTAAATTTTATAAGACCTACAGTCATAAAACTCTAAAAAGAAAATATGAGGAGAAAACTGTATGATATTGGATTTGGCACCAGAAAGCAAAAGTGTCAAAAGTAAAAAAAATAGATAAGTTGTATGGCACTTAAATTTTAAATTTATTGGACCAAAGGACACAATAATCAGAGTAAAAGGGCAATCCACTGAATGAGAGAATATATCTGCAAATCATATATCTCATAAAGACTTAATATCTATCAGATATAAAGAACATCTAAAACTCAACATGAAAACAGACAACCCAATATTAAAACGAATGAAGGACCTGAATAGATGTCTCTCCAAAGGAGATGTACAAATGCTTGAAAAGCATATAAGATGCTCAACATGAACAGTCATCTGGGGAATGTAAATCAGAAATATAGTAACATACTACTTCACACCCATTGGGATGGACACTATCAAAGAAACAGAAACACCAAGTGCTGGTGTGAATGTGGAAAAATCGAGACTCCAGTGCATGATTATTAAGAATGCAAAATGGTGTAGCCACATGGAAAACATTATGCTGCGTCCTCAAAATATTACCATATCATCCTGCAATGCCACTTCTCAGTATATGCTGTCCCCGAAAATTGAAAGCAGGGACCTGGAGAGATATTTGTCCACTTATGGTTTCAGCAGAATTATTCACTACAGCCAGAAGAGGGAAGTAGCTCAAGGGTCGGTTGAGGATGGATGGATAAACAATATGTGGAATATTATTCATCCTGAAAATTATGGATATTCTGACACATGCTACAGCATGAATGAACCTTGAGAACAACATGCTATGCTAAATAGGTCAGTCACAAAAGGACAAACACTATATGACTTCACCTATATGAGACAGGAAAAGTTGTCAAATTCATAGAGAAAGAGAGTAGAGAGGAGCTTGGGAGGAATGGGGGATATTATTTAATGTTTTAATGGCTAGTTTTGCAAAACGGAAAGAGTTCTGTGGGTGGATGTTAGAGATCGTGGCACAACAATGTGTATATACTTAATGCCACTGACCTGTATTCTGAAAATGCTTATGATGGTAATTTTATGTTATGGGTATACCACAATTTTTTTTAATGAAGAAAAAATTAAGTCATTTCCAATTACAGAAAAGCTGAAGAAATACATCTTGAGTATATCTGCTCAACAAAAATGATGAAAGGAATCCTTTAGGAGGAAATGAAAGTTCTCTAGACTGTAATTTGAAGCTATAGAAAAAAACC
>NW_007067695.1:0-564 GCF_000164805.1 Carlito syrichta
AAAAAAATCATATTACATACTCTCCTAAATACTATTTGCAAACAAAAGTTAGTTTCTACTTTTTTGGAAGAAATTGGATTCAGCAGTTTTTAAAGGAAGAAAAAGATTTCCATCCTACATAAGATGCAAATTTTTCTTAATGATAGACATTCTTCAGTTTGTTTAAAATGCCCAAATCTTCTTTTGTAAAACAACTGTACTGGTCATTTTAAGAAAAATTATAAAATTGACAAATGTTCTAATCAATCCTAAGATTAAAGTCTAAACTTGATATAAGGGGAAAAAATTCGTTATCATACTAAACTGGTCATCCAACTTTTCAGAAAACCTACCTCTTTCTGTACTTGCTCAATCTGCTTTTTGGCATCAGTCAGCTTCTCCTTCAGCTCAGCATAATCTTCTTCCTTCCTCTGAAGATCTGCTTTCAAATCCTGGGTAAGAGCAGAGCTTGCAGAGAGCTGCTCCTTCAATCTAAAAAACAACAAACCACTTTTCTATAGTGATGCACCATTAACCACTTAGGATCAAGCATATGAACTGCTAACAAAGTTACATCTTTTCACA
>NW_007067696.1:0-563 GCF_000164805.1 Carlito syrichta
CCATTCAAATCCATTCCACTCCATTCCATTACAATCCACTCCATTCCATTCTATTCCATGTCACTCCACTCCATTCCATTCCATTCCATTCCATTCCATTCCTCTCCATTCCATTCCACTCCACTCCATTCCAGTCCTCTCCTTTCCATTTCATTCCATTCCATTCCTCTTCTTTCCATTCCTTACCTCTCCTTTCCATTCCACTCCTCTTCATTCCATTCCTTTACTTTCCTTTTAATTCCATTCCTCTACATTCCATTCCATTCCATTCCATTCCATTCTTGTCCATTCCTTCCTATTTCACTCAATTCCATTACATTCCATACCTCTACATTGCATTCTATTTATCTGATTTTCATTCCATCCCACTCCATTCCTCTACATTCCATTGCATTCTATTCCAATCCTCTCCATTCCATTCCATTCCATTACACTCAACTCCATTCCATTCTTTTCCATTCAATTCCATTTCTCTCCATTGCATTCATTCAATTTCCATTCCATTCCATTCCATTCCTCTCCTTTCCAATTCATTCCATTCTATTCCTCTCCATTCCATTCCA
>NW_007067697.1:0-562 GCF_000164805.1 Carlito syrichta
CACACCTCATCAACAAGGGTACCTACATAATGAACATCTGTATACCTAACCCTGAATTGCACCCCATCTTTAAAATAAAAAATATAAAAATTTAAAAAATAAAAACAGAACTAAGACACAAACCCACACATTAGCCTAGGCTTATACAGGGTCAGAAACATCAATATCCCTGTCTCTGTTCCCACATCTTGTCCTACTGGAAGGTCCCATCTCCTACGAAAATGCTTTCTTCTGGAAAATCTCCTAAAGGACCTGTCAGAGGGCTGTTTTACAATTAATTTAAAAAAATGAAACAGGAAGTTAGCTGGGTATATGCCTGAAGTCACAGCTACTCCAGAAGTTAAGGCAGAAGGATCGCCTGGGTCCAGGAGGTCAAGGTTATGGTGAGCATGCAGTGATTGTGCCACTGCACTACAGCCTGGGCATCAGAATGAGACTCTGACTCAAAATTAATAATAAAAATAAAGAAGCCGGGCTCAGTGGCTCAGCCTGTAATCTCGTGCCTTGGGAGGCTGAGGTGAGTGGTTTGCCTGAGCCCGCGGGTTCGAGACCCACCTGGGCA
>NW_007067698.1:0-1027 GCF_000164805.1 Carlito syrichta
CGATGGCCGAGCTCTGTCTGAAGAGTAGGCTGCAATGCTGGGGTCCCCAGCCCCCTGGGGTGAGAGTCAGAGACCCACTGCAGATCTTCCTTGCAGAGGGTTTCAGACGCCAGATTGCCCGGTCGCCATCTTGCCGCGCCTACCTCCACTTGCTTTTTAAAAACAGAAGACACCATGTCTCTATAACTGCTCAACCATTATCCTACAGAAATCAAGGTTCCAAGGTAAAAATTCCTTGGAAGTGTTGGGTGTCATAATAATTAGCATGTCTGAAATACTCATTGATTCATGTTCTGCATTTTTAAACATGCAATTAAACAACTAAGCAATCCTTAAGCCAATACATGAAATTGTCTCAATTAGATTTCTCCTATGCTTCTATTTCTCGGGGGAATAAACCAAGGACCAAAGGAAAATAATGAAACTCTTGTCTCCTCCTTGTCATTAGCAGCTCATAGTGTGGATGCCATGTAACTTCATGGATCACTCTGACTTTAAAACTGATTGAGCAGGTAACAAGCCACCTAAGGAAGTTGGAAAAGCAAGACCACAAAAACCCTAATTTCAGCAGACGAATCCAGATCACCAAAATAAAAGACCAAATCCAGAATAGAAGACAAAAGGATAATACAAAAAACCTCTCACAGAAAAAAAGATCCGAGTATCACATGTTCTCACTCATATAATGGACCTTGAACATCCAATGTAATTCTATAAGAAAATGACTGACAGTACTGGGAAACTATGGGGGGGAGAGGGGGATGGGATTAACAGTAGCAAATATCTGTCTGGGGAAGGGTAAACACCTCTTATCAACAGGGTGCCTGAATGAAATGTAATTGTACACCTAATCCTTAACTGTACCCCACAAAATCATGATAAAAAATATTGATAAAAAAATCAATGAAACAAAAAGCTGGTTCTTCAAAAAGATAAACAAGATAAATGGTCCCCTAGCTAGACTGACCAAGAAAAAACCCAAATAAGCACAATCAGAAACACAAAAGATGAAGTCACATCTGACCCT
>NW_007067699.1:0-561 GCF_000164805.1 Carlito syrichta
CATGCCACCACGCCCGGTCAAGGGAATCCAGGCCCCATGCCAGTCCCTCTGCTCTGTGACTTGCCGTGAGGGAGGCAGGGGAGCTGCCCAGGACTGCGGCCCACCTTTCAAGAGTGAGTGGGGACTCTAGTCACCGAGCTGTGTCATTACCAGGAACTGAAATGGCCTGAGTCTTCTGGCCTAAGTCCAACCTCTCTCTTTCTCTCTCCTAAGAGGAAACGATTTCCTTGGTGACGGGATCGCTCGCGCCGCCCCCCGCCCAACCTCCCACCAACCTGGCATAACCTCTTGGAGTTTCTTTCTCCCGCTCAGTGGGCCTTTCCTGGAAGAATCGTGTCATTTTATGTGATGGCTGTTCTGTTTCTGACTGTTCTGTTCTCTCGCTGTCTCCTCTGGGTGAACTTGTTGGTCTCACACAAGGTTTAAAAATTCATGACTCCTGGGGAAGATGAAACGAGATGGAACAGAAAATAAGAACGCAGTCTCAGTCCTCACATGGAAGGCAGATATTCCTGGAAGTGGTCAGCAAGACTGCAGGGCAGGGCTCGGGAGGATGGGCTC
>NW_007067700.1:0-603 GCF_000164805.1 Carlito syrichta
ATTAGTGTATAAACTTGAGTCCAAGAAGATTCCATCAAAGGAGTAAAGGTCAAATAAGTAAGAGTGATAAATTATCATTCAAAGACTATCATATTTCTTTATCTGTTTCAACCTTTTTTTCCTTCAGGAGACTTTAGTGTGTGGCCATTCCTTGGAAGTGAATATAACTACAAACCTGGACTTCTTCCTAAGTGTGGCTCAAGTTCAACTCTTACATCAGTTAATAGTAGCAAATATGACTGGACTGGAACCATCAAACAAAACCACAGAGGTAACTATACCTGATTTAGGATGAGGCTTACTGCATTTGTGCCAACATTATATTAACAATAGGAAAACTATAGTTAAACTAAATATTTTCTGCTAATTATTCTTTGTTTAACTTTATTCCATATATGTCACAAATAATTTTGGATTGATACTCTTTAATTTTGAAATTTATTTCATCTCTGTTCTTCTTATTTATTCTGCACCTCTGCAAAATTGCTATGGACTAAACTCAGAAAAGTCTCTTTTAAAAATGATTTTATGCCGGGCTCGGTGGCTCAGCCTGTAATCCCGTGCCTTTGGGAGGCTGAGGTGAGTGCATTGCCTGAGCCCGCG
>NW_007067701.1:0-868 GCF_000164805.1 Carlito syrichta
CCATCACAGAGGAAAGCCAGTCACTCTGACAGCCAACATAGAGGAGGGACAGTCTCTGGAGCATACATTACATATGTGGGCCTTCGTGGGGGCACACCTTCTAGAGGAGGGCTAATCACTGGTACACAAAACAGAGTGGAGGGCTTCTCACTCTGGCAGCCATTATGGAAGAGGGTCATTCATTGGGACAACCTTCACACAGGAGAGCTGGTCACTGAGGCAACCATTATGGTGGAGGACCAGTCAATGTAGCAACAATCACAGAGGAGGCCCAGGAATAGAGCCACCCATAATGGAGGAGTTCCTATCACTAAGGCAACAATTCCAAAGAGGATCTGTCACTAGTTCACCTATCACAGAGGAAGATTATTGCAGAAGAGGGCCATTCACTAGGACACCATTTTGGAGGAGGCTCAAACATAGAGGTAACTAAAAGAGAGGAAAATGCATCGCTGGCACATCCATCACAGAGGAGACAAAGAAACTGAGGCTTCTAAAGCAGAGAAGAGTCATTCACAGAGGCACACATCACAGAGGAGAATAAATCACTGGGGCACCCATTAGGATGGGGGACACTGTCACTAGAGCACCCCTCACAGTGGAGGGATAGTCACCTGGGCACTTCTCACTATTGAAACATATCAGTGAGTTGAGTCACCTATCACAGAGGAGGGTAGGTTACTGAGGCATCCATTACAGAGGAAGCTCAATCAATGAGTCACACGTCAGAAGGAGGGCCAATCATAGGGGTACTTATCATAAAGGATGGTTAGTCACTGGGTCACCCATCAAAGAGGAGGCCCAGTCATTGAGACATCAGTCAAAGAGGATGACTTTTCATTGGAGCATCCATCTCAGAAGAGGGCCA
>NW_007067702.1:0-610 GCF_000164805.1 Carlito syrichta
CTACTGCACCCAGCACAGGGCCAGATAGGAAACAGGCAGAGGAAATGCTGGTTAGTAGAACACGCTCACTGAATTTCTTGTGTATGAACAAGAGATCGCAAATGTAACTGATATGACAACACATATCAGGCAGATATGTGTTAAACTGCCCAGTGTGAGACAGATGGGAATGGTGCAGCTTATGTCAAGTGAGAGACCTCATTCTCTTGCCTAAAGTATTAAAAATACCCAAAACATTGGCCAGGTGTGGTAGCTCATGCCTGTAATCCCAGCACTTTGGGAGGTGGAGGCGAGAGAATTGCCTGAGTCCGCGACCAGTCTGGCCAACATGGCAAGACTTCATCTTTACAATAAATCAAAAAACTGGCTGGGCATGGTGGTGCACACCTGTAGTTCCAGGTACTTGGAAGGCTGAGGCAGAAGGATCGCCTGAGCCCAGCAGGATAAGGCTGCGGTGGCCATGAGCAGCACGCCACTACACTCCAGCCTGGGTGACAAAGTGAGACTCCGGCTCAAAAAACACACACAAAAAAACAAGGTTGGGTTTGGCGGCTCACACCTATAATCCTAGCACTTTGGGAAGCCAAGGTGAGAGGACTGCCTGAGCTCA
>NW_007067703.1:0-620 GCF_000164805.1 Carlito syrichta
GAACCTGTGCATGAGTGAGATAAACCCCTGTGCCCAAGAGGAAGCCTACTTATCTCCCAGCAAAGCATCTTTGCAAATTACTTTTTTTTTTCATTTCAGAGAAGGGAGTATTTTTTTAAAATAATAGCTACAATAACAGTAATAATAATCATCTTCAGCTGATCCTGCATTCAGACCAATTCCTCAGGGAAGAAGATGATGGGCCTGCAGGCCAGGATTGCTCTGGGACTGTGGGTGACTCATGTGCCAGGGGTGGGCAGCTTCCTGAGGGTCCTGGAGGCCCACTTCTGGTTTGAGAGATATGGCTACCATCTCTCTTCCTACAGAATAAACAAATGATTAACTGTCTCATTAGCAACTGTGCGGGGAAGACACACAACTCACGTCCCGGCGGATGGTGCAGCCAAGAGATTTATATTATTTAACAATAAAAGCAAAACAAACGTGGCCTTCCGCCCTGCTGCCAGTCTGCAAGGGACCCACAGAGGAAAGCAGGGAGGTGGCATTCACCTGGGAGAACCAGGATTCCTGCCGAAAGGAGGAAGCAGGTTCAAGGTTACCTTCCAGGCATTTCAGGACAGGGGTCCAGCTGGGGGAGGGGCAAAGGGTTGGGATGGAAG
>NW_007067704.1:0-2129 GCF_000164805.1 Carlito syrichta
GCCCTCCCGGAGCCCGGTGCCCCCGCCTTCCCCCCGCCGCTCTCTCCCCGCCCCGTCCTCCCTCTCCCCTTCCACCCCCACAAGGGCCCCTGTCACCTTCCTTCTTTCTTGTTTTTGAGGCAGGGCCGAGCTCTGTCTCCCAGGCTGGAGTGCAGTGCTGCCATCCCAGCTCACTGCAGCCTCGACCTCCCGGGCTCAGTGATCCTCTCACCTCAGCCTCCTGAGTAGCTAGGACTACAGGTGCCACCACACACAGCTAGTTTTTGATTAGTCTCACTGCGTTGCCCAGTCTGGTCTCCGACTCCTGGAAATGATCTGCCCCCCCCCCCAAAAATGCTGGGATTACAGATGCGAGCCACCAGAAAAGGCCTCAGAGGGCAGCTTCACCAGAGACTGAGAGCCATGACTGAGGGAGCCATGTAACCGCATCATGCACATGGAAGAGTCCCGGCGACTACCCAACATCCCCCCGGGTATGACGGCTCATGTCCTCGACTTCTTAGGGGACCAGAGAGGGGGCGCATGGGTGAATTTCAGGGTAGTGCAGGATTTTTTTTTTTGAGTTGGAGTCTCACGGTCGCCCAGACTGGAGTGCAATGGCCGCTCCCGGCCACCGCAGCCTCGACCTGCTGGGCTCGGGCGATCCTTCCGCCTCAGGCTTCCAAGGAGCCGAAACTACAGGCACGCTACCACACCCGGCTAACTTTTTTATTTATTGTAGAGACGAGGTCTTGCCAAGTTGCCCGGGCGGGTCTCGAACCCGCGAGCTCAGGCAATCTACTCACCTCGGCTTCCCAAAGTGCTGGGATTACAGGCCGAGCCACTGAGCCCAGCCAGTACATGATTTTCAGGGGAATTCAGCGGGCTCAAAGAACATACAGTGAACCTTGGGCAAAGTCTGTTGGACCTGCACTACAGACACGGGCTGTGACAAAGGGCCAGTTGGCAGACTTGAGCCTTTCTCCTGTGACACAAGTTCAGCTCGTCAGTGCTTGGGTATGGGACCAAGGCACCCATTTTCTTCTCTGGCAGGTCTAGCTCAAGGCATGCCAAAAGAAAATAAAAGTTGGGCATGGTGGCTCATGGCTGTCATCCTAGCACTTTGGGAGGCAGAGGCAAGAGAATTGCTTGAGGCCACGGGTTCGAGACCAGCCTGGGCAACTTAGCGAGACCTTGTCTCTACAATAAATACAAACTCAGCCGGGCGTGGTAGCGCGTGCCTGTAATTCCAGCTACTCGGAAGGCTGAGGCAGAAGGCTCGCCGGAGCCCGGCAGGTCGAGGCTGCGGTGGCCGGGAGCGGCCACTGCACTCCAGTCTGGGCGACAGAGTGAGATTCCAACTCAAAAAAAAAAACTTAGCCGGGTGTAGTGGTGTGTGCCTGTAGTTTCGACTACTTGGAAGGCTGAGGCAGAAGGATCGCCTTAGTCTAGCAGGTCAAGACTGCGGTGGCCGTGAGTGTGTATGGAGTGATACTCCAACTCAAAGAAAAAAAGAAAATGACATTTCAGGATCTTCCAAACTTATTATGGAAAAGGAAAAAGTTAATCCCTGGAAACTGAGTCACGTATCGCCACTCCACCACTGTTTCCTTTCCGGCGCATCCCAGTGGCTTCCTGAACTTTCTTTGCGTTGAGATGTTGTACATTAATCAGCCTCCCCACCCTTCATGCAAGTCTAGACTAAATGACGTTGGAGATGGAGACCCTGGGGACGGCTCCCTCTTTTTTTAAAATGTCTTTTTCCTTTTTTTTTTTTTTTTTGAGTTGGAGTCTCACTCACGGCCACTGCAGCCTTGACCTGCTGGGCTCAGGCAATCCTTCCACCTCAGCCTTCCAAGTAGCTGGACCTACAGGCGCAAGCTACCATGCCCAGCTAATTTTTTGATTTATTGTAGAGATGAGGTCTCACCAAGTTGCCCAGGCGGGTCTCGAACCCCTGAACTCAGGCATCCTCTTGCCTCAGTCTCCCAAAGTGCTGGGATTACAGACTTGAGCCACCATGCCACCATGCCCAACTTTCTCCTTCTTTTTCTTCTTTTTTCCCCATGGTTTGCCCTTCAATAAACTCTTTTATTTATTTTTTATTTTTTATTTTTTTTGAGTTGGAGTCTCACTCGGTCGCCCAGACT
>NW_007067704.1:2306-5517 GCF_000164805.1 Carlito syrichta
AGGTCTCGCTGCCCAGGCAGGTCTCGAACCCATGGGCTCAGGCAATCCACTCACCTCAGCCTCCCAGAGGCACGGGATTACAGGCTGAGCCCCTGAGCCCGGCTCAATAAACTCTTTTAACTGGATCCTGAGCTTTGATCATTTTGGGCTGACAAGCAGATAAGTGAACTTCAGTTGTTCAGAGAAAACTGTGCCTTGGAGAGACAGAATTTGAGAAGCAAGGTGGGGAGGTCAGAGAGGCCTCAAGTCCGCTTCCTTTGGATCAGCAAAGAGCCGACTTTGGGGATGTCCGTTTCCTTTTATCATTGTAATGATCATTTAAAAAAATTGAGACAAGCCAGGCTCGGTGGCTCAGCTTGTCATTTTGCGCCTTGGGAGGCTGAGGTGAGTGGACTGCCTAAGCCCGCGGGTTCGCGACCCGCCTGGGCAGCGAGACCTCATCTCTACAATAAAATCAAAAATCAGCCAGACATGGTAGCGCGCGCCTGTAATTCCGGTTACTTGGAAGGCTGAGGCGGAAGGATCGCCGGAGTTCGGCAGGTCGAGGCTGCGGTGGCTGGGAATGGCCACTGCACTCCAGTCTGGGCGACAGAGTGAGACTCCGACTCAAAAAAAAAAAAATTGACACAAGTTCTCACCATGTTGCTCAGGGTGGTCTTGAACTCCTGGCCGTAAGTGATCCTCCCACCTCGGCCTCCCAAAGTGCTGGGATTACCCGCCTGGGCCACGGCGCCCTGCTGGGGTTTTGGTTTCCGAGCCCCCGCAAAGCGAAGCCTGCATCTGCCGCACTCCCCCTGCGACCGCATGCCCGGCTCGGGGTGGGGGTGCCGTAAACGGGATCTGGGTGTGACTGACTTGGCGTGCCCCGCCTCCGCCCAGGAGGCCAAGGCATCTATTCCAGAGGAAGAAAGCAGAGCCCAGAGAGGCTAAGCCTCAGGCCAGGGACACACACCGGCCCCTGCCCAGGATCACACTCGGGCCGGGGCTTGCGGGAAGCCCCAGCTTCTCAGCCCCTGGCTGGGTCACAGCCTTGGGAGTCAGGTCTCGCCAGAAGTCAACGAAAGAAGGAAGGGAGAGAGGCGTTTTCAGGAAGGGCGGTTCATACCCAGGCCATTGTGTGTGGTGGGCTTGGGGCCTGGGTCCATTATATTGGGCACACCTGTCCCCTCTGTCTGCAAAACAAGCCCCAGTCAGACGCAGTGGCTCCTGCCTGTCATCCCAGAACTTTGGGAGGAGTAGGCGAGAGAATTGCCTGAGCCATGGGTTCGAGACCAGCCTGGGCAACTTGGCAAGACCTCGTCTCTACAATTTAAAAAAAAGAAAAGAAAACAGAGCCCAGAGAGTCTCACTGTCACCCAGGCTGGAGCACAGTGGCACACTCACAGCCACTGCAGCCTCAACCTGCTGGGCTCAGGAGATCCTTCCACTTCAGCCTTCCAAGTAGCTGGAACCACAGATGTGCACCACCATGCCTGGCTAATTTTTTTTTTTAAATTTATTGTAGAGATGAGGTCTCACCAAGTTGCCCAGACGGGTCTCGAACCCCTGGGCTCAGGCAATCTCCTCACCGCCGCCTCCCAAAGTGTTGGGATGACAGGCATGAGCTACCACGCCTAGCTTGGAGACACTTAAAAACATTTTTTTAGAAACAGGGTCTTGCTCTGTAGCTCACTGCAGCCCTGACCCCTTGGGCTCAAGCTATCCTTCCACCTCAGCCTCCCAAAGTAGCTGGGACCACAGGTGCCACCACACCTGGCTATTTTTTTTTTTTTTTTTGTAGAGACGGGGTTTTTCTATGTTGTCCAGGCTCGTCTCGGGCTCCTGGCCTCCAGTGATCCTCCCGCCTCGGCCTCCCAAAATGCTGGGATTATAGGCGCGAGCCACCGCCCCCAGCCTGAAGACATTTTTATTTTTATTTTATTTTGTTTTGCTTTGTCAAAAAGAATCTTTATTTACTTTTATGATAGCCTCCTCTGCCTTCTTGCCAGTTGCCTTTGGAGCAGGTGCTTTCTGGGCTGCAACCTTTTGACTCATCTGAGCTTTTGGAGGAGGTGCTGCCTTCTGGCCTGTGGCTTCTGGGGCAGGACCCTTCTGGGCTGGAGCCTTCTTGTCTGCAGCGGTGGTCACCTTTTCGGCCAGTACTTGAGCAGCGGTGGCAGCTACAGCAGCCAGTGCTTTGTTGGGAGAAGCTTTCGGAGAGCTGCCTTGTGGAGTTCTTAACTTCATTCTTGACTCTCCTGTTCCTTCTTCTCTTAGCCTTCATGGCTTTATTTTTTTTATTTTTTATTTTTTATTTTTTTTGAGTCGGAGTCTCACTCCGTCGCCCAGACTGGAAGGCAGTGGCCGCTCCCGGCCACCGCAGCCTCGACCTGCTGGGCTCCGGCGAGCCTTCCACCTCCGCCTGCCAAGTAGCCGGAACTACAGGTGCGCGCTACCACGCCCGGCTGATTTTTGATTTATTGTGGAGATGAGGTCTCGCCAAGTTGCCCAGGTGGGTCTCGGACCCGCGGGCTCAGGCCATCCACTCACCTCAGCCTTCCAAAGCGCTGGGATCACAGGCTGAGCCACCGAGCCCCGTGCCTTCATGACTTTAAAACAATCGAAAACTGTCATCTTGGCTTCAATCTTCTCGGCCCATCTCGTGGCTGCCCATTTTGTACTGATATCAGCCTTCTGCCAGGCTTGCCGTACTGGGTGAGAGCTCGAGGGCGAAGTCAGCGAGCTGCCTGCATCTGAAAGGCACGGCCTGTCTGCTCACCAAGTGCAAGGTCCGTCACCCAAAGCCCTGGTCTGATCAATCACATCTACAGTCGTGACCAGCTTTCGGGCATGAGGTCAAAAGGAGACGTAAGTCACTCGGCCTGCCTCCACAGAGCGCCTGAGCACCATGCTGGGGGCGTTCGGCGAGAAGGAAGCTGAGGACATTTTTTTTTGAGTTGGAGTCTCACTCTGTCGCCCAGACTGGAGGGCAGTGGCCTCCCCCGGCCACCGCAGCCTCGACCTGCTGGGCTCCGGCGATCCTTCTGTCCCAGCCTTCCAAGTAGCTGGAACTACAGGCGCGCGCTACCACGCCCGGCTGATTTTGGATTTACTGTAGAGATGAGGTCTCGCCAAGTTGCCCAGGCGGGTCTCGAACCTGCGGGCGCAGGCAATCCACTCGCCTCAGCCTCCCAAGGCACGGGATGACAGGCTGAGCCACCGAGCCTGGCTG
>NW_007067704.1:5638-8531 GCF_000164805.1 Carlito syrichta
GGGCTGAGGCTGAGGCTGAGGCTGAGGCTGAGGCCCTGCCCTAGGCCTTGGGCGTGAGTGGGGGCTCAGAGTCAGGGTGGAGCTTGGGCAAAGGCCCTGAGGCAGGAAGGAGCTTAGGTGGCGATGCTCAGAGAAGGGGTCAGAGAGGGTGACCAAGAGAGGGCAGGCAGGCGCCGAGAGGACCGGCAGCGGGGACGCGGGGGAGCGCTCCACCCCGGGAGCAGGGGAGGTGTCGCCGTGAGGCGTTGCGACAGGCCGGCCCCGTGTGGAGTGTGGGAGTGTGACCAGGTCCCTCTGCTCTTGTTCCGGAAGATCCGCAGACACACGCGGCCACAGGGAGGCGGACGGCTTCTGCTGAGCAGAGGGTCCACTCTGGGGGACTGAGGGCTGTGCAGGGGGTTGGCGCCAGGCTGGAGCTGGGCTGGTTGGGGGTGGGTTACTCCTGGAAACGGCGGTCTTAGAGCTGGGTCTCTGTTCCCCCGCCTCCCATCACTTGGGGCGTTTTGGGCCTTCTCGGGTCGTCCCAGACTGTCAGGGCATCAGTGCCTGGCAGGAGCGGGAGGACTCCCTTAGGTGATTTCGTCTTGAGAGTGTTCCAAGGCGCTGAGTGCAGAGGCTCACGACTGTCATCCCAACACTTTGGGAGCTGAGGTGGGAGGCTCGCTGGAGGCCAGGAGTTTGAGACAAGTCTGGGCAACATGGTGAGATCCCACCTCTACAAAAAAAAAACTTAGCAGGGCATGGTGGCACATAGCTGTAGTCCCAGCTACTCGGGAGGCTGAGGTGAGAGGATCACTCGAGGCCAGGAATTCCAGACCAGCAACGTAGCAAGACCCCAGCACTACAAAATAAAAAAATCAGCCGGGCATGGTGGCACCCGTAACCCCCACCTGTACTTGGGAGGCTGAGGCCAAGCCCGGCCTTATGTTATGTCCTTTCATCTCCCTCTTGTTATTTTAAAATATTCTTATTTGTGTGGCCAGGCTCGGTGACTCAGTGGAATAATAGCAGTAGAGAAGAATGAGCAACAGATTCATGGAATAACATAAATAAATATTTTTTTAAAAAACTATGTTGGCCAGGCTCAGTGGCTCAGTCTGTAATTGCAGCACTTTGGGAGGCTAAGACAAGTGGATCACCTGAGCCTGGGGGTTCGAGACCAGCCCAGGCAACTTGATGAGACCTCGTCTCTACAATAAATTAAAAAAAAGAAATTAGCCGGCCGCAGTAGTGCATGCCTGTAGTTCCAGCTACTTGGAAGGCTGAGGCGGAGGGATCGCCAGAGCCCAGCAGGTCCATGCTAGGGTGGCCGTGAGTGTGTCATGGCACTCCAGCCTGGGCGACGGGGTGAGACTCCAACTCAAAAAAGTAAAAGTAAAGCCGGGCTCGGTGGCTCAGCCTGTCATCCCGCGCCTTTGGGAGGCTGAGGTGAGTGGATTGCCTGAGCCCGCGGGTTCGAGACCCGCCTGGGCAGCGAGACCTCATCTCTACAATATATCAAAAAATCAGCCGGGCGTGGTAGTGCATGCCTGTAATTCCGGCTACTCGGAAGGCTGAGGCGGAAGGATCACCGGAGCCCAGCAGGTGGAGGCTGCGGTGGCCGGGAGCGGCCACTGCACTCCGGTCTGGGCAACCGAGTGAGACTCCAACTCAAAAAAAAAAATGACTTTAACAAGGAAATACAGTTCCTTTGACAAAGTCTGAAGAAAAAAAATTGAAGACATGTAGTTAGGTTGTAGCTTAAATTGTAGTAAATAATAATGAACAGTAGGCCAGGCACAGTGGCATATGTCTGTAATCCCAGCATTTTGGGAGGCTGAGGCAAGAGGATTGCCTGAGTCCAGGGGTTTGAGACCAGCCTGGGAAACTCAGTGAGACCTCATCTCTACAATAGCCGGGTGTGGTGCTGCATGCCTATAGTTCTGACTACTTGGAAGGCTGAGGTGGCAGAATCACCTGAGCCCAGCAGGTCGAGGCTCATTGCACTCATTGCACTCCTGGGCAACAGTGAGACTCCAACTCAAAAAATCATCATCATCATCATAATGAACAATAGAATTTGAAACAGGTAAATGTTGGCAAGAGAAAACTGTCCCTTTTGGTTTTTTGGGGTTTTTTTTTGAGTTGGAGTCTCACTCCGTCGCCCAGACCGGAGTGCAGCGGCCGCTCCTGGCCCCCGCAGCCTCGACCTACTGGGCTCCGGCGATCCTTCCGCCTCAGCCTTCTGAGTAGCCGGAATTACAGGCATGCACTACCACGCCTGGCTGATTTTTTGATTTATTGTAGAGATGAGGTCTCGCTGCCCAGGCAGGTCTCAAACCCACGGGCTCAGGCCATCCACTCGCCTCGGCCTCCCAAAGGCGCGGAATGACAGGCTGAGCCACTAAGCCCGGCTTTTGTTTTTTACAATAGGTCTGATATACCCTCACAATGATTGATATGCTAGAGGGTGAAGTCCAGGTAACCTCTACTCCAGAGAGATGGAAGACTGACATTTCTCCACTTTTGATGTGAGGAGTGGGATGGTATTAGCCCTCTGACAGGGAAACATCACCTTAAAGTTTAACAAAAATAATTAGTAATACTTTAAACAAAATTTATTTTTGCTATCCATTCTATGTTGGATTAGTAATCCTTGTGCCTGGAAGGAGATTTTATTTTTTATTTTATTATTTATTTATTTATTTATTTTTTTGAGTTGGAGTCTCACTCTGTCGCCCAGACTGGAGTGCAGTGGCCGCTCCCGGCCACCGCAGCCTCGACCTGCTGGGCTCCGGCGATCCTTCCTGCCTCAGCCTTCTGAGTAGCCGGAATTACAGGCGCACACTACCACGCCTGGCTAATTTTTTTTTTAATTTATTGTAGAGATGAGGTCTCGCCTGCCCAGGTGGGT
>NW_007067704.1:8610-12943 GCF_000164805.1 Carlito syrichta
AACGGCGCGGGATTACAGGCTGAGCCACCGAGCCCGGCTTATTTTTAATTTTTTTGAGTTAGAGTCTCACTTGTTGCCCAGGCTGGAGTGCAGGGGCATGCTCCCGGCCACTGCAGCCTCGACCTGCTGAGCTCTGGCGATCCTTCTGCCTCAGCCTTCCAAGTAGCTGGAATTACAGGCGTGCGCTACCATGCCCGGCTGACTTTTTTATTTATTGTAGAGAAGAGGTCTCGCCAAGTGGCCCAGGCAGGTCTTGAGCCCCCGAGCTTAGGCAATTCACTCACCTCTGCCTCCCAAGGTGTTGGGATGACAGGCGTGAGCCACCGCACCCAGCTTGAACAAATTTCAACAGGGGAGGCTTAGCCATCCCATGGTGAGCTTCCCATGAGGATCAATCCTAGAGAGAGAAAGAGTGGCTGTTAGAAGGTCTCTGAGAGGCACTTAAGAGAAAAACAACCATCCACGCCCTCCGCCGCTGTCCCAGACAGAGGGGCAGTGGAATTAGCCCGGGTGTGAGAATCTGGTGAAAGGTCGTCCCCTCGGCTCCACCTCGCCGGCGGCAGCGCTTCTGGCCCACAGCAGAGCCCCTCCCACGTGTGTTCAGAGACTCAGAGCCAAGATTCTGCAGAGGGTCCATGCCGGAGTGCTGCTCCAGCGGAGTCCAGAGAGTCCCGGAGGTCGGCGCTGTGTGGAAAAAAGACTTCGGACACCTGAGAGTAGAGCAGATGCCATTTGTTGAAGGCTTACAGGGGTTTTTATCCCCAGTTTCTGCAAAGTCATCCTTACAAAGCACATCACGCACATCACATGAGCAAGCCCAGGTGCAGGAGGGGCGTCCCCACACCCGGCCGATGTTTTCTCAAGCGTGGGGAAGAACAAACATAAAATTTCTGTTCCTCATGCTTGACCAATGTTCCTCAAAAGCAGCTTTTTGTGTTTCTAGCTGATTGTTTTACAGATTACAATGATCTGGAATTGACATTCCACTAATCAATAACCCAAGCCCGAAACTTACAATCTCACCTGTTACATATTAAACTCTAAACTTTAACTAACAATCTTAACCTGAAACTAATACAAATTATAAATCCTCTCCTAAATAACACATATTAATGAAACCAATTCTTTTGCTAAACAAACAGTAGTTTCTGGCTCTAGGCTTTGAAGCAGTCCATGCACAGAGTTCTTTCTTCTGCACGGAGTAAAGTTCACCAAGAAATCTCCTCGAAGTAATGCAGATGCACATTCCTTACGTACGAGAAGTCCCTTGTTCCAGCTTCCCAAAACCCAAGGCCTTTTCGTTTCTACAATACTTATTTCTAAAGCTTAAAAACTTTCAGTCCTTATATTATAACACACCTTATTTGACTTACTCTAACTTATCCTGAAATACTAATTTCCTATTCTAAATCTAAACTATAAAATCTCTTACAATACTTAATCCCTATCTGACCTTATACTATAATGATTTGAATATCATAAATCTTATACCTAACTCAATCAATAAACTAAAAATCCTTAACTCATTTTCTATAACTCGTGATTGAGTAAAAGGATCTTTGTGACGTACTTCAGAGTTTAATTATAACATGAATTGTGAAAGCCAAACCACCTAGTGGGAAGTGGAAAAGTGAACAATGATGTTCTAAAGTTGGCTGTGTGTGTTGTGTTTGCCTCACATGCTATTGTCTTCGAGCTCGGCTGTACAGAATTCTTCTTGACCAACTATGTCAGGCAAGGTGGAAGGTAATGGGGTCCCAGGCCCCGAGCTCGTCCTTGCGGCCCAGGGTCATCAGTGCTGCCCTTTACGCAGACCTCCAAGGCTGGCTCCCAACAGGTCTAGACCCCAGCAAATCTACCAAATGGGGGACAGCGTCCTCTCAGGTCATGTTCAAAGGTCTCCTAGCAAGGAATAGGTAGTGCTTAGAGAGAGGGATTGGTGTAGAGCCCAGTTCCAAGGAGGCCAGCAAAAGAGACACAGGCAGTAGCTAGGGTGTTTTTTTGGCTTTGTTTTATTTTTTTGAGTTGGAGTCTCACTCTGTTGCCCAGACTGGACTGCAGTGGCCGCTCCCGGCCACCACAGCCTCAAACTGCCGGGCTCCGGCGATCCTTCCCGCCTCGGCCTTCCAAGTAGCTGGAACTACAGGTGTGCATTACCATGTCCGGCTAATTTTTTGATTTATTGTAGAGATGAGGTCTCACCAAGTTGCCCGGGTGGGTCTCGAACTGCGGGCTCAGGCAGTCCACTTGCCTCAGCCTCCCAAAGTCCTGGGATTACAGGCTGAGCCACTGAGCCACTGAACCCAGCCGCTTTCCAACATTCTAGCAGGGCATAGGTAGCACATGGACTATCCAGTGAAGATGTAGTTTCATACCAGACAAGGTTGAGGTGACAGGGAGAAGTCCTTTCGATGTAGCTTGTCAAGGGCAACAAGATTAAGAGCGAGTAGCGGAAAAAAGGTAGCCAAGCATCTTCTCTCTCCACAGAGACTAGGGTTGGGAAAAAAGAGAGAGAGCACATCTTGGTGGAACCTCCAAAATGTCACACTTCCAGCAGGGCCTCCAGAACGTTAGGTCTGATGCAAAGAATTGCACAGAAGTTAGATTAGAAAATATAGTTTGAGCCATGGCCAGGCCATGTTTTTTTAAGCTTTGACCCCTGCCCTGGGGGGGGGGGGGGAACCACCTCTTTCTTGCTCTCTCCAATTTACTTTCTAAATAAACTATATTTGCTAATCTAACTGCTTAGTAAGGCAATGGCAAAATGGCGGCTTGTGGCCCGGCGCGGTGGCTCACACCTGTAATCCCAGCACTTTGGAAAGTTGAGGTGAGAGGATTGCCTGAGCCCACATCTCTCCAATAAATCAAACAATTAGCCGGGTGTGGTGATGGGTGTTTACAGCTACTCGGAAGGCTGAGGCGGAAGGATCGCCGGAGCCCAGCAGGTGGAGGCTGCGGTGGCCAGGAGCGGCCACTGCACTCCAGTCTGGGCGACAGAGTGAGACTCCGACTCAAAAAGAAAAGAAAAGAAAAGAAACGAAAAGGGCTTCAGGGCTCAGCAGTGCGGGTGAAACTGCACTTTCCCTCCGAGGCTCTGAGGCTGGATGAGTGTGAGTTGGGCTGGGGGCTGCCGGGCCCAACCCGCCCTTCTGTCCCTGGGAGAGGCCTTTTGATTCCACGACCACCTGGGCCAGGGACTGTGGGATCTGAGGGTGGTGCAGGGATCTGGGACACAGGGCTCCTGGCGCCATTTCCACAGACAGGAAGCTGCAGACAATGGGGAGGATGCCAGGGGAACTCGGAGGAAGGAAGCTGAAGCCAAGGAAGAGACCACGAGGCCTCAGGGGATCCAGGAGGGGTGAAGGGTCTGCAGGGCTGCGGCCGCGGCGGTGGAAACGCAGAGACTGGCTGGAGGAGGGGAACCCAGAGCATGGGGAAGAGCTGGAGGGGGCAACTTTCTGATCACGGCCTGGCCGGTGTGCGTGCAGACCCTGGCTCAAATCCTAGCCCAGCACTTTCTGCAAGAGGCAAGGGACGAGAGACAAGGTTCCTCTCAGTCACAGCCTCCGTTTCCTCATTGGACCCACAGGAGCCAGGAGAGGACCTCGCAGGCAGATAAGAACATGACACCTAGCCGGGCTCGGTGGCTCAGCCTGTCATCCCGCGCTTTGGGAGGCTGAGCTGAGAGGATGGCCTGAGCCCGCGGGCTCGAGACCCGCCTGGGCGGCGAGACCTCATCTCTACAATAAACCAAAACATCAGCCGGGGTGGTAGCACATGCCTGCAGTTCCGGCTACTCGGAAGGCGGAGGCGGAAGGATCGCCGGAGCCCAGCAGGTCGAGGCTGCGGGGGCCGGGAGCGGCCACTGCGCTCCAGTCTGGGCGACAGAGTGAGACTCCAACTCAAAACAAAAAAGAACATGACACCTGGGGAGCCAGGAGCCCTGATGAGAGCCCGAGTCCGCCTCCTCCGAGATCGGGGCGGGAGGGATCCTGGGATGGTGCCCGCCTGAGCCCGCGGGCTCCTGGGGACATCGGGAGCGGCCGATCCAGATGTGGACGTCAGCTGGCGGCCACCCGGTGCTTGGGGTAACACAAGGACACGCCCGGAGCTTGAGAGGCGGGGTGTTCCCCTAAAATGAGCGTTTATTCTTTGGCGCTCAGAGGCCCCAGGAGCGACCCCCCGAAGCCGTGACAGCAAGCAGCAGGTGCCCACCCGCCCCCGCCCAGTCCCGGGCGGATGAAGGCGGCGCTCTTTCCCCGCCGGGCTCGGGGGAGGCAGCCTCTGTGCAGCTGCTTGGCCACCCCAGGGCTGCCGCATGCCCCCACGGCCG
>NW_007067705.1:0-1742 GCF_000164805.1 Carlito syrichta
CAAGCTCCACCCACACACCCACCATCTCCTAGGTGGTCAAATATCTTCTTCTTCTTCCTTCATTTTGACTACTTTTTTTTTACTGTTTAAGGCATTTATTTGATTTAGATAAATAGGTTATGAAAAATATACACATATGGCCACAGTAATAGTTTTTGTGTAAGCAACAGAAACCAAATCTGACTACCATAACCAAAAATCCCAACTTTTTTCAAAAATATTTGGGCTCATGGCATCAATGCAAGGCTGAGGTCCAGGCTCGGAAAATGGGCAGGAACCAAAAGTGTTCCAATCACAGCAAAAAATGATAGTTCTTAAGAAAATAATAGCACACTATATACGTGTTTCTATTCCTTATGTTTTTAAAGATTAGACAACAGACAATGCAAGACTGGGAACCCTGAAAAAAGGAAAATGAATGAGTGACCCTTCTGCTGGGAAGCAATTTCTGGGTGATGGTGCAGGGAAGGAGAACCAAACAGAGACCAGTAATTTTATCCTTGGTTTTCCTTCTGGTTGAGGATAAAATTATTGAAGTTCCAGGACCTGCAGCAATTAGAATGTGAATGACGGGGTAAGGAGTTGCAGCTAAGACCATACCACGGAAAAAATACCAGTGATTTTGTCCCCACTAGAAGGACAGTTATTTTCTTTCATATTACAGTTGTCAAAAGACATAAGTCTTTTATAATTAATGATGCTGGTTCATGAATAAATAGATCAATGGGAAAGAAAAATTCAGAAATAGACTCAATTACAAATGAAAACTTAGTATAAGAGAAAAAACATTCTTTTAGTTTATTGGAAAAGATAGAATTTTTGTTAAAAATGTATTATAAATAGAGACAGAGTCTCACTATGTTGCCCAGGCTGGTCTTGAACTACTGACCTCAAACTCTCCAGAAGAGCCACAACTTAGAAATGGGGCTAGAGTATCCCTAAGGTAAAGGCCATTTCGGACTTGGTCTAGATGGGCTTAGAAATGAGAAAGTTCACCCACAAATAACTACTTGCCACAAAAAAAATCTGATGACCTTTAAAGAAATACAACAAAATATAGCAATCAAAAAAGTAAAACATGGAACATCATCTTATATCCTATCAAAACTTACCAGACAAACAAAGAAAAAAAGTGACCCTTAAGAAGAAAAATCAAAGATACAGAAGTCATAGATGACAGATGATACAGTTAGCAGATGACATTAAAACAGCTATTATAAATATGCACAAATACTCAAGGATACAAAAAATACATGAACATAATGAGGAGAGGAATATAACAAAGAACCAAATGGAATTTCTTGATGCAAAAGATATAGTATCTGAATTAAATTTAACTGGAGGGGATTAATAGCAGATTAGACACTGTAGAAAAAAAAAAATCAGTGAACCTGTAAAAAACCCACAATTTATACCAAATTTTAAAAATTCTTTCAGAAAAGACTGGAAGAAAGAACATATTCTGCTAAAGTTGCATAAGATCCACATTACCTTCATCAGACTAAGACATTAGAGAAAAGAAAGTAACATACCAATATCCCTCATAAATATACATACAAAAACTTTTAAAAATATAAACAAGACCAAGCATGGTGGCTTATGCCTGTAATGTCAATATTTTGGGAGGCCAAGACGAGAGGATGGCTTGAGCCCAAGAGTTCAAGACCAGCCTGGTGAGACCTCGTCTTTAAAAAAAAAAAAAAAATCTAGCCAGACATGGTGGTGTACGCCTGCAGTCACAG
>NW_007067706.1:0-3747 GCF_000164805.1 Carlito syrichta
ACCTCAGCCTTCCAAGTAGCTGGAACTACAGGCATGAGCTACCACACCCGGTTAATTTTTTATTTATTGTAGAGATGAGGTGTTGCCAAGTTGCCCAGGTGGGGCTCAAGTCCGCAGGCTCAGGAAATTCACTCACCTAAGCCTTCCAAAGCTCTGGTATTACAGACTGAGCCACTGAGCCGAGCTTGCTTGCTTGCTTTCTTTTTTTCTTCCTTCCTTCCTTCCTTCCTTCCTTTCTTTTCTTTCCTCACTAGGTTGCCTGGGCTGCTCTAAAAACGTCCAACTCGGGCCACACTCTTGTCCTGGGCCTCGAACCTGCTGCAATCACAGGCTTTCAATTTGGTTGACATCCTGGCCTTACTCCCTGGTCTTGAACTCTGGGCTGGAGATGATCCTCCAACCAAGGCCTGCCCTCACCCAAGATTTTCTGGGTTTTTCTTGGGTTCGAGGTTGGGGCTTGCTATGGTGTCCAGCCTGGTCTCGAGCTCCCGGGTTCTGCTGATCTTCCTACATTGGACTCCTCGACTGCTGTGAATAAATGCATGAGTCTCCCTGCCATTCCTGCCCCCCTGTGGGTTGGAGAGTCACACCCTTCCTTTCCACCAGCTGTCCCCCATGGAGAAGGGAGCAGGTTCTCCCTGGAGAACATACCAGGGGAAGGGGTGGGAGCCCTGATGGAGTCATGCCCCTGCACCAGGTGTTCCTTCCAGGTGGGCTCGGTGGGTGACTCCAGGTGCCCTCTCTGGGTTCCTGGGTCTTCAGAAAGGAGTGGACCTTGGGGTGGGGCCCTGAGAGGGTTGGGGGGGCCTTGCGAGGGGGATCATGCCTGTCATCCCGGCAAACTGGGAGGCAAAAGTGAGAGGATGGCCTGAGCCCCTGGGTTCGAGACCTTGGTGAGACCTCGTCTCTACAAAAAGTCAAAAGAATGAGCTGAGTGTGGTAGTGCACACGTGTTGTTCCAGCCACTTGAGAAGCCATGGTGAGAAGACCCCTGGAGCCCAGCTGGTGGAGGCTTTGGTGACTGTGAGCAAGCCCCTGTGCTCTGGCCTGGGAGAAAGAGCGAAACTCTAACTTAGAATAATAATACCAACCAACACCATGGCCCCAGTCCTGGCTCAGAGGCTCACCCTGGCCTTCTGGCCCTTCGGAGGCCCAGGCGAGTGGGCGGCCTGAGCCTTCAGGTTCCACAACAGCCCAGGACACAGGGCGAGACCTCATCTCGGCCATCAAGTATAAATCCAAATAGTGGAACATGGTGTCGCAGGCCTGTGTTTTCAGCAACATTGGGGGGGTCGAGGCAAGAGGATCGACTGAGCCCAGCAGGTCAAGCCTGTGGTGGCCATGATTGTGCCCCTTTGCTCCAGCCTGGGAGACAGAGCGTGACTCCAAATAATGATAATCACCACCACCACCACAGCCAGAGACTGGGCTCAGGGGCTGAGGCTGCGGGTTCTACACCAGCCCGGAACACAGGGCAAGAATTCATCCTGGCCAGCAAAAATAAATACAAAGATTACCCGGGCGTGGTGGCACTGGCCTGTGGTTTCAGCTTCTCAGGGGTTCGAGGTGGGAGGATCGCCTGAGCCCAGCAGGTGGATTCTGCCATGGCAATGAGCATGCCCCTTCACTCTGACCGTAGAGACAGAGCATGATTCTGACTCCAAATAATAATAATCACCACCACGACCACCACCACCACCCCTACCAACAAGCATGAGGAGAAACTCTCAGGTATGTGAGGAAAAGGCACTTTCCCACCTGTCATTTGTGGGAGGTTTCAAAGGTGGCCATTGTGCACGTCCATCGCATGCCTTTGGTCATGCGACAAATAAGGCCTGCCTCCACCATCCACACTTGTGTTCCATGGTCAAGATGTGTCTGAACTCATGGAACAGACAGCCCCTAGGTAGGGCGGCCATCGGGCACAGAGCATTCAAGGTGGTCCAGCATCGCCATGGCCAGCCCAAGTTTCATTCACCCTGTCTGCCTCCTTCCGGCAGAGGGAGAGACCTTCCTCTCCTGATCTCTCCATCATAACCCCCATGGGCACCTTTCCCTGGGGAGCCATGGATGCCCATCGTCACTCACATTGGAGGTGGCATTTTTGTCGCCATAGTCTCTGTTGGCTGGTCTGGGGCACAATGGCACGATTGTGGCTCCCTGGGCCTCGACCTGTGGGGCTCAGGTGGTCTTCCCACCTTGGCCCCCAAGCAGTTGGGTCTCCAGGGACTGCCATGTCAGACTTGTTTTTGAGGACCTCTCACTGAGAAGAGGTTGTGCCACTTAGCCTGGACGGATCTCCAATCCCTGGGCTCAGGCAGCCTCTTGCCTCAGCCTCCCAGGATGTAATGCTGACAGACGTTAGCCATGGTGCCCGGTCTGGACTTGCACGTTTTGTTGGTGGCAGCAATACAAAGGAATGCCCCAGTATGGAGGGCACCGCATACGATGTAGCCAGGACCACGGGTACCACCATGCAAGACACCAGTGTTTATGTTCTGGGGAGCAACAAGATCTCGTTATGTGGCCCAGGCTGGTCTCGAACCTCCAAGCTCCAGTGGTCCCCTCGCCTCAGCCTCCCAAATTTGCAGTCCAATTCTCTGCCAATCCACCATTTTCGGGAACTCTAGGCCCAATTGGGTACTGCCTTCCCAATTGTCCTCTGTCTGATCATGATGTTCATAAATCCATACACAAATGAATGCTCTTCTTTTTTTATCCTTTCTTTTCATTGTGTCAGAGTGTCACTCCATCACCCAGGCTGGAGGGTGGTGGTTCGCTCCCAGCTACTGTACCCTTGGGTTACTGGTCTCCGGCGAACCTTTCTCCATTCTTCTGAGGAGCCAAAATGACATGGGCACCACCACACCTGAATCATTTGGGATGGAAGGTATAGACGAGGTCTCACTGAATTGTGAGTGCGGTTCTCGGCCTGCAGGCTCTGGCCGGGCACTTGTTTTGGTCACCCAATTCCCTGGGATTACAAGGCTGAGCCCTCGACCCCAGCCATGATCCTTTGTTGACAACCAACCAGACCTGGCGTGGCAGCCCACTCCTGGAATCCCATTGCTCTGGGAGCCCGAGAGAGGAGGATGGCTGGAGTCCAGGAGCCCAAGACCAGCCCTGGCCACAGAGGAAGACCCCGTCTCTGCACCCATCCAAACAGGGGGTCTAGGGTCGAGATGCTCATAGTCCCAGCCAATCCAGTGGCTGAGGCAGAAGAATCACCAGAGCCCGTGATTTCAAGGCTGTCCATGAACAACGGTCTTGTCCCCTGACTCCATCCTGGGCCACAGAGCAAGACCCTGTCTCCCAAAACTTTAGAATCATACTCAGATTCTCAACGGCACGTGATGTGTTCAAAGGGTGCCTGATTTTAGATCCAGGAAAAATGTGACTGGGGGGAGAAATGTCTCTGGTGAGGGAAGTGACCCTGGCCTTTCTTGGTGGAGGGTTCTCATTGCCAAGTCAGAGGGTTGGCCTGCCTGGGAAACATTTCTCAGCTCAGAGAAGAGTGTCAGCATGTCCTGCACCAGGGAGCCTCAGGAACTCATGAATCAAAGCAGGGACAACCATTGAGTGGGGGGCAGTTGGGGTGAGAGGGAGGGTGGGCGAGAAAGTAATGAGGGCAGAAGGTAATCTTGAGAATGAATTTCTTTCTTTTTTTCTTCTTTCTTTCTTTCTTTCTTTCTTTCTTTCTTTCTTTCTTTCTTTCTTTCTTTCTTTCCTTTCTTTCCTCACTAGGTT
>NW_007067706.1:4098-5524 GCF_000164805.1 Carlito syrichta
CAGCCTTCCCTTTAGACCCTGAAGGTTTGAGAGTCCTGCCCTCCCTTTCCCCAAAGTGGACCCTGGGAGGAGTGGGCGGGTTCAATCTGGTGAACAAGATGGGCACAGGGGTAGGCACCCTGGTAGAGACACACACCTTCCCAGACATCCCCCCCTGGTAGGACTCAGCGGGTGACTCCAGTCGCCCTTTCCAAGGTCCCAGGTCGTTGGAAGGGAGCGGACCTCATGGTGGTGTCCCAAGAGGGGTGTGGAAGCCGGGTGTGAGGGCTCACGCCTGTCATCCTGGCTCTCTGGGAGGTGGAGGTGAGAGGATGGTCTGAGGCCCTGGGTCCGTGACCACCCCAGGCTCCCAGGCGAGACCTCCTGTCTACAAGAAGCCAAAAAAATGAGCTGTGTGGTGTCACATACTTGTCTTTCCTTCCAAACAGGAGTCAGTGGCTGCAGGATTGCAGGAACCCAGCAGGTGGAGGCCTTGGTGGCCATAAGCAGTCCTATGCGCTCTGACCTGAGTGACAGAGAAGGACTCTGACTTAGAATAATAATGCCATCCACCACCATCATTACAACCACAGGCGAGGCTCAGGGGTTCAGTTTGGCATCCAGGCTTTGTGGTGGCCCAGGCGAGTGGATGGCCTGGTCCTGTGGGTTCAACTCCAGCCCAGGACATGGGTCGAGACTTCACCTCAGCCATGAAAAATAAGTCAAAAGATTAGCTGGGATTGGTGGTGCAGGCCTGTGGTTCCAGGCACTCAGTGTGCTGAGACAGGAGGATTGCCTGAGCTGAGCAGATGTAATCCACTGTGGGCGAGAGTGTGCCCGTGCACTGCAGCCTGGGTGACAAAGCGGGATTCCTACTCCAAATAATAATAATCAGAACCATGATCACTACCACCACCCCTGCCACACAGCGAGAGGGTTCACCCTCAGGGATGGGAGAGGAAAAGGCACTTTCTGGCCTGTCATTTGGGGTAGGTTTCAAAGGTGGCCACCAGGCAAGTCCATCCAATGTCTTCGGTCATGTGCACCAGAAGGCCTGCCTCCACCCTCCACACTCATGCCCCATGGAAAAAACACATGTGAGCTCACGGAGCAGATAGCCCCAAGTTAGCCCTGAGCACTCATACCCCATGGAAAAAACACATGTGGGCTCATGAAGCATACAGCCCCGAGTTAGGGCAGCAGGGTGATCAAGATGGTACTGCAATGCTGCAGCCAGCCCAAGTTTCGGTCACCTGGTCTAGCACATTTGGGCAGGGGGAGGGCCCCTTCCTCTCCAGATCACACAGTCGTCCCCGACCATGCAGACCTTTCCCTGAAGAGCCATGGATGCCCGTCTTGACGCATGTGGGAGGTGTCATTTTTGTCACCGGAGTCTCCATTGCATGGTCTGGGATGCAAGGGCACAATCATGACTTCTGGGGCCTTG
>NW_007067707.1:0-2128 GCF_000164805.1 Carlito syrichta
GGGTGGCTCGGCCGACCGAGGGTCCCGCCCGTCCACCCGCAGCGTCCATGCCGGTCCTCGCAGGCGACCCTCGCCCGGCTCCCCATTCCCAGCCACTGTGGCCCACTGGTAGAGACTCGGGCGCCCATCACTCCCTTCCCTGAGCTCTGGCGCGGACCTCCACTGCTGGCCTGCTAAACCCTCATCCCCGGAGGAAAGTCCCCGGGGACAGTCACTTCTCCAGGTGTCCCTGGAGACGCTCCCCATCCCCCTGCCCCCTGCCCCACGTGGCATGCTCCATCACACATGCATCGACGCGAGAGCCCGCATGGCACACAGGCGCGCACGCACACGCAGTCACAGACCCACTCACACACTCAATCACATACCCACTCACACACTCAATCACATAGACACACACACACACACACACACACACAGTCTCACCCACTCTGCAGTCACTAGTACCATCCTGTGGTCACGCCCAGGCCTCATCTCAGTCTACCCCAGGAAAAATGCACTGACCACACTCCCTCCCTGAGGTCCTTTCTCCCTACCAGGCATGCCCTGCTCACGCCCTCATGAGCCCCCTCCTCCCCAATCCTGAGAACCCCACCTCAGCTGGGCAGCTTATCTGGCCAGCCTGCTCTCCTTGGACCTGCCCAGTGCCTGGGCTAGTCTTCACATGTCTGTGGCTCTGGAATCCTTGTTCTAACAAAGCCCAGCAGGAAAATCCAAATTAGACAGAGGGGTATCCCACCCCAAGCCACAGCAGTCCACCCAACCACTGGAGAAACCACCCCCCATGCACCTCACCATCTCTTTGGGGGAGCTCCTACCCCCACCACCCCACCCTTGGACCTTGGCACTGTCCACACCACCCTGATGGTGTCCCAGGGCAGGGTCTGACTTATTATCTCCCTGGGCGGGGCGTGCCCAGAGCCCAGGAGCCCAGAGAGGAAGACCTGCTGTGGTCTGCCTAGGGCACACCCGTGACCCTGTCTGTCATTGCCAGCTCCATGAGGGGCCCGCAGGCACACATGGCCCCGTCGTGGGGGGGGGTGCAGCAGGAGGAGGCACCGCGCCAGGGTGGAGCGGGGTGGCTCTGAGGGAAACCTGGGGGAGGCGAAGCACGGCCTCTGACGCTGCCCGGGGTCTGCCACAAAGGGGTCCTCAAGCAGGCCTTCTGAGTGCTCACATGGGGGGTCTGGAGGGCAAGGGCCAACACTGGGAGGGGACCTCGGGCCCACAGGACCCGCCTGGGAGAAGATCTGGAGAGGCAGCCCGGCCCCGCCCAGCTCCACCCAGTCTCTGTCCTAGCCCCCCGCAAGTGGGGTGCCATCAGACAAAGGGCCATTGAGGACTCAGGCAGTGCCTGTGCCAGGGAAGGCAGATCGAGAGGCTCCTGCTATTTTGGGATCTGAAGACAAAATCACTCAGCCCTGACAGCCCATGAGGAGTTCCCGGAAATGGACAGGACACTCTGACCCGAATTAGCCCCTGGATAATGGACTCACATCACAGCAGGTGCCGTTGGTACACGTGTGCACACAATAGGAATTCCAGGGGATCACCTGCCAGCACTGAGGTGCGATACTCCACTACAAACAACCACGTCACACATGCACCCCTCACCTGACTGTTTACGCAATGGATGTCTCAAATCACCCACATGTATACACAACGGACGTCCCCACTGACCCCCCTGTATACACACTGGATGGCCCACGCTCCTCCCTGTATGCACACGCGATGTCCCACTCGCCCGTACACACACAGATGCGCTTTCCTCCACGCAGTCACTGTGTTCATCGTCCTGGGCATCACAGACCACTGTGCAGCCCCAAGCTTGTCCCCATCCTTGCATGTACCCACTGGGCCTGAGACCGGTGCCCGTCCCCCCACACTTTGGACACATGCAGGCGCTGGTGAGCAGCTCCAGGTACTGCTGTGGTCCCCGGGTTGGGGAAGGGGCCTGCAGAGGGGGAGCAGTGGGACCCACGGACCCTGCCAGCCACCTTTCTCATGCAGATGACCCCTTCCCGGGCTCCGGCTGGGGTTGGTCTCGCAGAAGATGGATGGGGGAGGCGGGGCGGTCCTGGCCACACATGCGCACCAGCACCACCACCACCACCACCCCCCCCCCCCC
>NW_007067707.1:2712-5018 GCF_000164805.1 Carlito syrichta
TCAGCAGGGCTGGCTCATAGGGCAGCCGGGGTGGCCTCCCTCCTCATCCAGCCCTCAGTGCCCGCCCTCCTTCCCCAGCCAGCCAGGCTGCCAGGACCGGGCTAAGCCATCCTGAGTCAGAGAAGTCCCGCTCTCAGGAGGTTACACTGTGGCTGGTTCAAAGCCCAGGTGGCTAGGGAGCCGCAGATGGGTGAGCCTAAGGGGTGACACTTGCATAGAGACCTAAATGATGGGGGAGAGGGGCTGGCAAGATGTGGAGGAGAGTCAGGGACAGAGGCAGCAACCAGGCTGCGGATGGGAACAGCTCAGGGAGCTGCAGGAGACCCAGAGAGGTGGGAGAGGCCAGTGAGGCCAAGTTCATGGGTGGCAGGGGCCACAGTGGGAGATGAGAGCCAGCAGCTGCCAGGACAGGGCTGCAGCCACCAGAGGATGCTGGCTGGGAGGAGGCGGGGCACAGGCACTTGCACAGGGATGGAGTGAGGTGACCCATGCTCTCTGTCCTTCTCCTCCTAGCTCCCAGCCAGGCCCCGCCCATCTCCAGGAGGAAAGGGGATGCTGGTTTCGCCAGGGCAGCACCCAGGCGTGGCCAGCCCCAGGTGAGGCAGGAAACCCACGGTGTCCCTGCTCATGGGGGCTTCAAAGGCGTTGATACCAGCTGGGTGTCAGGATGAAAAGGAAAGGCAGAGGGAGAACAGACCACCAGAGGTGCAGGGAAAGAGGGGGCTGAGAGACAGACCCAGAAGAAAGTGCACTGCAGAGACGGGAGGACAGATGACAACGAAGCAGAGAAGAGGCCTTGGAGGTGGCAGGTGCACCAGCAGAAGGGAGGCTCAGAGGTGGATCGGCTCTCCCACCCTCCGATCCTGGGCGACTGCAGCTGATGGTTGCCTTTCCGCCCCCTCCCCTGTCCCGTGCTCCCAGCTTCTTTCTCCCACACTCACCCAAGCCACTGGGACCCCCCGCTGCTCTGGCACACGCCTTCACCTCCACCCCTCAGCACACAGTTCACCCTGGTCTCCTTGGAAGAGTGCCCCGACTATGTGGGGCTTCTCCATGGACCCTGGAAAGGCCCACTGTCAACGGGGAATGGACACGTGGAGGAGGAGGAACTGATGGGTGAACTAATGCAGGACACGGCAGGGCCCCTTCCCACGCCCCCTGGAAGAGAGTGGGGGCATATCCCTCCCCACCAGCCACGAGGGGTTGCCACAGCTTGGCCAGGCGTCTGTGCTTATTTCTCCCAAAGGTACCCTAGAACCTCGCCTCTGGGCACAGGAGTTGCCTGCTTCTCCCAGGACCCAGTGTAGGGGTGGCCAAGGGGACTGCTGGGGAGAGGGAGGGACAGTGGCAGACACTACCTCCCCAGCCTGGCCCGACTCTCTCTCTTTTTTTTTTTGAGTTGGACTCTCACTCTGTCGCCCAGACCGAAGTGCAGCGGCTGCTCCCGGCCACCGCAGCCTCGACCTGCTGGGCTCCAGCGATCCTTCCACCTCAGCCTTCCGAGTAGCCGGAATTACAGGCATGTGCTACCGGCTGATTTTTTGATTTATTGTAGAGATGAGGTCTCGCTGCCCAGGCGGGTCTCGAACCCGCAGACTCAGGCCATCCACTCACCTCAGCCTCCCAAAAGCGCAGGATGACAGGCTGAGCCACCAAGCCCGGCTCTGGCCCGACTCTCTAACGGCCCTGCCACCCCTAGACACAGCCCTATCCAGACAAGGGTGGGTACAGTGTCAGCCTCAGGGTCAGGCAGGCGTGTGAGGGGACAGTGAACCTGACTGGCCCCTAAGACTCTCTTCTGTCCTCGCTGCAGCCCCACCAAGCACCCCCTTCGTCTCAGACATTCAGAGGTCACCTGTGTCCTCCCAGGGGTAGGGCCTGCAGGAAGAGGGCCTGGGCCCTCACAAGGCCCAGGGGTATGGCTGGACCTGGAAGAGGGCTGGGCAGGAGGCTGGACAGCCAACAGCGAAGAGGCCAGACTCATGTGCACAAGGACAGAAGCCAGAGCCTGACCCAAGGCCCCTTGGACACAGGCGAGGGCCACCCACAACCAGCCTGATCCCTGCAGCACCTGCCTGGGTGGAGCCCAGGAGAACACAGTGACAAGAACCACAGCCTCTAGCAAGGGCTTCGACCATGGTTCTTGTGTACAGATGGGTCCATCTGAGGCTGCCGGCACGTGCACACGCATGCATGCGCACAACACAAAGACATGCACGCTCATAGGCCACAGCCGGAAGCAGCTGGCTGCTGAAGGACAGAGAGCTCCCCTCTCCCACGCCTCCCCTCCATGGGGGTGCAGGAGG
>NW_007067707.1:5347-10509 GCF_000164805.1 Carlito syrichta
CCCTCAGCGCTGGCAGCGCTACTGTCCTGCCGCAGTGCCATGTGTGCCTGGAGCTGGCACACAGCTTCTAGGCCCTGGTGCAGCCCCTGCAGGCAGGAAGTGGGGGCACAGCACCCTTTCTGTAGCAGACCATTGTTGGGGGGGCCACCTCAACCCTTTTCCTAACCTGTGAGGGGCAGCACTTCCTGGGACCCTGGGGGTTCGTTCCCCAGGGCAGGCCCGCCATGATTGTGCCCGAAGCCAAGGGGTACCAGGGGGTGCCAGGGGTAGGAGGGCAGGGAGGAGATTCCCGCCTTGCCCCACCCAAGCCTCTGGGTGTAGAACTCCCCAGGCCCCTGCTCCGAAGAGGGCAGCTGGCCTGGGTCCCACAGGTGCAGGGAGAGACTGGGGGGCTCTTTCTGCCACTGTTTTCCACCCTCCCGTGGTTATGGGGCAGGCTCTTATCTCATAGGCTCACACAGGGTTAACCCCCCAGGGCAGGGGAGCAGACAGCTGAAGGCGCCTGTGGCTGGACCTGCTCTCCCCTCCCCGCCGCAGCCACCCCCACTCCTGACCATCCTGCCACCTCAGCCAGGGGACCTCCCTCCACCTCCACCCACCAGAGCAGGCTTGGGCCAGCAACCACGGGGAGACAGTGTAGACAGGGAGGGAGGAGGAGAGATCATTTCAAAACAACCTTTTTTCCATTTCCAGTGTGCAGGGGAGAACGAAGCTAGGGCTCTTCTCTGGATGAGGGAAGGGAGGTCTGGGTAAAGCCAAGAGCTGTTTCCACCAGCTCAGTTTGGCCGTCTTTTCCAGGCCTAAGGGAATCGCCGACTCCCTTTGGCTTCAGCCAGCAAAGCCCACCCCAGGGCCGCCCAGCGAACCAGGGACAAATCCGGGAGAGCCCAGGTGAAAGGAAGACCCAGGAAACCCCAGCTTGGGGGAAGACAGAGGTGGCCCCTCCCCACCCCAGAGACCCCCTCCCCCAGCTGAACGGAGATTCCAGGTGGCAGGCAGCCTCCAAGCCAGGACCTGCCTAGGGGAGGGGCCTACGGGCCTAGGGTGGGATGAGAGGCTGGAGTCAGAAGGGGCAGAAGAGGGAAGCAGGAAAGCCACCACCTTCCCGCTCCACAGGAGAAATGCAGGGGGAGCGCGCAGCCTTCCAGGGACGGGGGCAGAGGCCAGGTACCAGAAGGGGCCAGTCCCCTCCCAAGGGAGGTCCTCCTGCAAGCCCAGAACCCCCTTGCTGTCCCAGGCTGCCCGCAGTGGGGAGGCCCGGTCTGGGGCGTCAGGTCACCCACCCCAGCACCACACTGCCCCTGGGCCCTGGGACCCCGGGCTTTCCTCCAATGGCCCAGGCAGGGAGAAAGGGAGGGCGTGCTGGCCAGAATACATCAGATCGGGGGGCCAGGCCACCAGGACCCCAGGCTTCAGGGCTGGGCAGGGCCGGGCTGGGCGGGTGCCAGACTCACTTGGACCCTGGCCCCCTGCTTTGTCCCTGTGCCAGGCCCTGGCAGGGGCAGACAACACTTTCTTTCTCTGCTCTTGCCTTCTAAGGGGGAGGGAAGGGCCCCAGGCCGCCGGCGGGCCCTCAGTCAGGCATCCTTCTGGGGGCTCCAGGGGGCCCTTGAGGGCCAGCTTTTTGGGGTGGGGAGGTGTGGGCAGTGCCCAGACCAGAACAGAGTGGTGGAGGGCCGGAGAAGATGCCTGCTAGCTGCCCGCCTTGAGCAGACTCCCGTGCGTGGGCTGCTGGCACTGGGAGAGGCCAGGCCACTTCCCTGACAAAGCAGGGGGTGGGGGTCTCTTTCCGGAAGGAGCAGCCCCGCCCCAAGGTGGCGCAGAGGGAGGGGCACATACCTGCCGCAGCTATGCCAGGAATGTGGCTCCCCGGGCAGAGAAGGGGGAGGAGCCTTCCTGAGGGCTGGGGACTGGGAGAGGGGCCTAGGCTGGGCAGGCCAGAAGACCCAGCGGCTGGGGAGAAACTGAGGAAATCTGCAGCAGAGCCAGGGCCCAGGCAAGTGGCCCACAGCAGGCACCCCTCAGGGTGGCGTTTAAACAAGCAGGGTGCTGGGCACAGCTAAGACCTGCCCTCCCCAACCCTGGCTGCTCCGGGCCTCTGGCTCCAGGTGAGGGTGTCCCCATGCAAGGCGGGGCCCCGTGGCCGCCCGCCTCAGCCCCAGACTCACCCCCACAGACAGGGATGGCCCAGACATCTCCTTGTGCCCTGTGGGGCAGGGCCAGAGTCGATGAGGAGGGGTAGGCTTGGCCAAGCCCTGCCCACCTGTTCCCTCACTAGGGAGAAGCCTGGCCACCAGAGGGCCTGGGCTAGGGTTAGATGTCCTTATCTCCTGCAGTCCCCCCTCCCACAACACCCAGCTTGATGGGAGCTGGGCAGAGGGCTGCTCCTTTTCCAGCCAGGCCCTGATTCCAGGGAACGTGCACCCACCCTGGGCAGGCACCCATGTGTGGACCAGTCTCACCCTAGGCTTCTGGGGGCATTTTCGCCACCCTCTTCTGGGAAGCTCCCCACCATCCTGGCTCACCTGCAGACGACCTCTCCCCACGACTCTCCTCCCTGGCCGGCCCCACCCTGGGAGGCAATGGCCATGGTTCCCAGCCCCACCAGTAGGTCTAGTTGCATCCCTCCCAGCAGGGCTTTCCTGTGGACCCTCCCTCCCAGGTTCAGCTCAGCCTGGGCACTCTAGCCCGCATCCGGTGGGCTTTGCAGGACATTGGTGGTGATCTTCCGCCACTGCCCTCTGACTCAACAGCAAGCCCTGTTACTGAGTCACGACCCCAGGGCTAGACCCATCCAGCTTCGGAGCTAATCATTCCCCCTTGGATCTTGCAGGGACAGGGGACGGTCCCACCCTGAGTCTACCCCAGTCCCTCCTCAGCTCCCCCCTCAGCCCCAAACCAGCCGTATCTTCGTCCCACAGCCTGTCCCCTCATCTTCTCCCCAAACCACAAGCGCCCAGAGCAGGGCCAGGGTGTCTAGTCCTCGCCCAGTGGCAAGGCCAGGTGGGGCCCTCACAGCTGAGCCTGTGCTGGGAAGGGACCAGGGGACCCTTCTGTGTTGTTCTGCGGCCCCAGACCTGGAACCCAGCCCGGGAAGCACTGACCCCAGGCTGTGAGAGGTCACAGGGCGCCCTACCTTGGGTGCTGTCCCTCCCCCTGCGCAGTGTCCCCAGCCTTTATGGGAACAGGAAAGCACGATGAGGCCACCACCCAGGATCCCACAGAGACCTCTCAGGAGCCAAACAAGCATCACGGCAACAAGGCAAACAGAGGCCAGGACTTTCCTGCTGGCCAACCGAGCAAATCAGAGGGACAGGAAGTCACGACCCTTGCCGTCGCCCTGGGGAGGAAGTGTTCTCCCTGCGCCCCCCACTCACACATCCCTTCCCAGGCAGCCAGGAGGGAGCAGACAGGATGTGGAGGCGATGGGGAGTTCCTCTATTTTCCCAGCCACATTCCCAGCCAAATGTCTCATGCCCCAACAGGGCAGTCCTAGGGTAAGGGGGCCCTGACCTGGGGTTTCTGCTCACGCCCAGGCTCGGCTGGGGCCAGGGCACGCGGGGCTATTCAGAGCAGACATGCCGGGACAGCAGGTGAAAAGAGGCTCTCCCCCTGCAGGGGAGCCCCCACGCCCATCCAAGCTCCTTCACCCACAGAGCTGCTCTGTCCACAAGTGACAGGCCTCTGGGAGTGCAGCCCCCACCCCCACAGGACCCCCCTTCCCCCGTGGGCTGCTCAGCGTGGAGTCCAATCCAACAGGTGACAAGGCCTCTAGGAGGGAGTGCAGAGAGCAGGGAGGGAAGGGTGGGGGCTGCTGGCCTCAGGGTGGCTGGAGACACAGCAAGAAGCAGGAGTGGGGAGCGAGGCTGGACCCCGGGACAGGGCCGCTCCAGCCCATGCAGACTCTCCCCTGCAGCTCCCGCTCCCAGAGCGCAAGGGGCCACCCCACACGGCACCCTTCTGTAGGCTGCAGCCTACCCTGACCGGCGCCCTGGGCTCCCCACGCACCTTCTACGCAGAACTCCACCTCCTCTAGGTTCCGCAGGGTGATCCGCATGAGGCTAGAGTTGAGCATCAGCTCATTCTTGTGGGCTGGCCACAGGTACGGGGGTGCTGGGTTCACAAAGAAGATCCTAGTGTCTCCAGTAGACACCTGGTTGTCACAGATAAGGGGGTCCCCGAAGCCGCCGATCACCACCTTGTTGCCACCATCCACCAGGCTCTCCTGGGCCACCAGCTCCTTGCCCTTCAAGTACCGCCAGACACGAACCTGGGGGGACACGGGGCAGGTGTCATTGGTCCTCTCCTGCAGGGGAGGGGGCTAGACACGGGCCTGGGCCTTCCCTCTCTGCTGGCCTCAACCGTTCAGGCCAAATGTTCACAGTAGACTCGAGCCCTGGGCAGAGATGTGGGGAGACCTTAGGGACAGCCCTGAGCAGAGACTGCCAGAAAACGCACAAGCTGGATGCCACGGCCCATGTGTGAACACGTGAGAACCTGCCACCTGACCACACCACCTCCTCCAGGAAGCAGCCAAGCCCAGCCTCCCTGACTCCAGTCCCGTCCATCTCAGCACAGACTGGATTCGGAAAGGGGCCACCTGGCTGGGGGGGCCTGCCTGCCTTGCCGCCATCCTCTCCCGCCAGGTTGGGGGGCCTGCCACTCCCATCTGCCCACTGCCGGGGCCATCTCTGAGCAGGACCAGGCGCGGCGGCCATGGAAGAGGGGCTTTCTGTACTGCAGCCCTGTGGGTGGGCTAAGACACCCTGCTCCCAGGAAGCAGAGCCCCCTCCTCCCTTGGGCTCCCAGTCTGTGCAGTCAAGGCGGCCCATGAACCACAAAATCAAGTTGGGGCAGCGCAGCACGGCCCCACCCTCCGCCTTCGGGCCCCGAGGGCACCTGCTCTGACAAATGCCGTGGACGCCCAGAGCCAACCCAGGGTGGTCCACACCAGAGCAGGTCCTCAGCACGTGGGCCCAGGGGACAAGGACCCACGAACTTCCCCAGAAAGGAGCCCGAGAAGAGGCTGTCTCTTCAGCAGACCCGGGGGGGTCAGGGCTTCTGGAGAAGACATGAAAGACAATGGCCTGTCCACCCGCCCAGCCTCTGCTGGGAGGCCAGGGACTGCAGCATCTTCAGGGACCCCCTCCAGTCGCCCGGGC
>NW_007067708.1:0-1052 GCF_000164805.1 Carlito syrichta
TCCAGTCTGGGTGACAGAGTGAGACTCCAACTGAAAAAAAACCACAAACAAACAAACAAAAAAAAAAAATAGATTCTAATGAGTATTCATTTAAGGGTTTGGTGCCATATGGCCACTGGAAGGAAGGAAGTCACTTTTATTTTTTATTTTTTGAGTCAGGGTCACATTCTGTTGCCCAAATTGGAAAGCAGTGGCACAATTATGGCTCACTGCAGCCTGGACCTCCTGGGTTCAAGTGATCCTTCTGCCTTAGCCTCCCAAGTAGCTGGGACCACAGGCCATATGCAATCATGCACAGCTGATTTTTTTGACTTTTTTTTTTTTTTTGTAGAGACAAAGTTTTGCTCTGTTCCCCAGGCTGGTCTCAAACTCCCAGACTCAAACAATTCTCCTGCCTTGGTCTCCTAAAGTGCTAGGATTACAGGTGTGAGCCACCATGTCCAGCCTGAAGTCACTTTTATTCATTTATTTATTTTTTGAGTTGGAGTCTCACTCTGTTGCCCAGGCTGGAGTGCAGTGGCACACTCCTGGCCACCACATCCTCAACCTGCTGGGCTCTGGTGATCCTTTCGCCTCAGACTTCCAAGTAGCTGGAACCACAGGCACGTGCTACCGTGCCCGGTTAATTTTTTGATTTATTGTAGACATGAGGTTTCGCCATGTTGCCCAGGCGGGTCTTGAACCAGCAGATTCAGGCAATCCACTCAGCTCAGCCTTCCAAAGCGGGATTACAGGTTGAGCCACTGAGCCCGGCTCTGAAGTCACTTTTAAACCAAAAGCCTTTTCATCAGTGAGATGAATGAAAACTCTAGATGTCTGGAACTCTATTGTATCCATGTTGCTATTCACAAATTTTATGAATTCTGCCTTTACCTGCTGAATATCAGATATTAGTAATTTGTACAGAAAATAATTCAAATCTTCTAAAAGCCAAAGAGACAAAAGAAAAGCCTCATTCTGTCCCTAGTAGTTGTTATTATTCTTTTTTTTGAGTTGGAGTCTCACTCGGTCGCCCAGACTGGAGTGCAGTGGCCGCTCCCGGCCACCGCAGC
>NW_007067709.1:0-551 GCF_000164805.1 Carlito syrichta
CTGACAAAGTTACTTACAAAGGATATATTAAAGGATACAAATGAACAGTCAGATGAAGAGCTATATCTGGCAGAGTTTGGAAGAGTCCCATGGATGTATTCTTGTTCCCCAGTCCAGAGGCTCTTTGAACTCTATAGTTCAGGGATTTTTATAGAGGCTTCATCACATGAGCGTGATTCATGGTTAACTCAAGCTCCAGCCCCTCTCATCTTCCTGGAGAACAGGGCTGGGACTGGAAGTTCCAAACTTCTAATCATGACTTGGTTTTTCTGGTGACCAGCCTACCACCCAGGAACCCACTGAGTCACCTCATTAGAAGAAAAGACACTCGTATCACCCAGAAAATTCCAATGGATGGGAGCACTATGTCAGGAGCCAGGGTCAAAGACAAAATGTCAGAACAGAACATGTACCTAGCTAGCACCATATTGGTCAGGATTACAAGGATTTTAGGAGTTCTGGCCAAGAACTGGGAACTGACACCAAATACATCTTTTTCTTTTTCTTTTTTCTGGAGTTAGGGTCTTGCCCTGTTACCCAAGCTGAAGTGC
>NW_007067710.1:0-1421 GCF_000164805.1 Carlito syrichta
AGCGAAAGACGCAGGAGTAAACTCCACCACCTCGGCCTTTCCCGTTTGCGTCGGGGCCCCTCGCTCTCGTGGCCACCGCAGCCTCCACCTGCTGGGGCCCGGCGACCCTCCTGCTCCCGCCTTCCCAGTCGCTGGAACCACAGGCGCGCGCCCCGTGCCCGGCCAATTTTTGGTTTATCGCAGAGACGCAGTCTCGCCAAGTTGCCCAGGCTGGTCTTGAACCCCTGGACTCAGGCGGTCCTCTCGCCTCAGCCTCCCAAGGTGTTGGGATCACAGCCGTGAGCCACCGCCCCTGGCCATCTTGACCTTTTTGCTTTTTGGTTTTTGAGTCAGAGTCTCACTCTGTCGCCCAGACTGGAGCGCAGTGGCACGCTCGCTCACGGCCACCGCAGTGAGCGCAGGTGATCTGGTGGGCTCAGGCGGTCTTGCCACCTCAGCCTTCCAAGCAGCCGGAAGTACCGGCGTGCACTACCACGCCCTGCTAAGTTTTTATTTATTGTAGAGAGAGGTCTCACCAAATTGCTCGGGTTGGTCTCAAACCCGCAGACTCAGGCAGTCCACTTGCCTGGGCCTCCCAAAGTGCTGGAATTACAGGCTGAGCCACCGAGTCCGGCCAATACAATGTTTTTAGCTTTGTGTCTAGTTTACTTCATTTAGCATAAAATCCTCCAGGCTCATCCATGTCTGAGCGTTTGACGGGTTTCTGTCTTTTTTTTTTTTTAGTCTATCACCGAGGCTAGAGTGCAGTGGCACAATCATAGCTCACTGCAGCCTCGAATTCCTGGGCTCAAGGGATCCTCCTACCTCAGCCTCTTGAGTAGCTGGGACTACAGGCCCTGCCACACCCAGCTATAATTTTATTTTATTTTATTTTTCCTTTTTTTTTCCGAGTCGGAGTCTCACTGTTGCCCAGGCTAGAGTGCAGTGGCATGATCACAGCCATTTCAGCCTCAACTTGCTGGACTCAGGCGATCTCCCCGCCTCAGCCTTCCAAGTAGTTGGAATTACAGGTGTGTGCCACCATGCCTGGCCAATTTTTTGACTTATTGTAGAGACAAGGTCTCGCCAGGTTGCCCAGACTGGTCTCAAACTCCCAGCCTCAAACAATTGTCTTGCCTCTGCCTCCCAAAGTGCTAGGATTGCAGGCATGAGCCACCACGCCTGGCCTGGAATCACACTTAAATGCATACAATAAAATGCATAACCCGGGCTCAGTAGCTCAGCCTGTCATCCCGCGCCTTTGGGAGGCTGAGGTGAGTGGATTGCCTGAGCCTGCGGGTTAGAGACCTGCCCGGGCAACTTGGCGAGACCTCATCTCTACAATAAATCAAAAAATTAGCCGGGCGTGGTAGCACGTGCCCGTAGTTCCGGCTACTTGGAAGGCTGAGCGGAAGGATCGCTGGAGCCCAGCAGGTCGAGGC
>NW_007067710.1:2049-5415 GCF_000164805.1 Carlito syrichta
AAAAAAAAAAAAAGAAAAGAAATTAGCAGGGCTAGCGGGGCCTGGTGGTTCACACCTGTCATCTCAGCCCTTTGGGAGGCTGAGGCGAGAGAACTGCCTGAGTCTAGGGGTTCGAGACCAGCCTGGGCAACTTGATGAGACCTTGCCTCTACAATAAATCAAAAAGTTAGCCAGGCATGGTGGTGCGTGCCTGTGGTGCTAGCTACTTGGAAGGATCTCCTGAGCCCAGCAGACCAAGGCTGTGGTAGCCGTGAGTATGCCACTGCACTCCAATCTGACAGAGTGAGACTCCTGCTCAAAAAAAAGCATATGCTGAAATTCTAACTCCCCAGTCCGATGGTATTAGGGGCTGGGGCCTTTGGAAGGTAATTAGACCATGAGAGCAGAGCCCTCGTGAATGAGACTAGTGCCTTTATAGAGGAGACCCCAAAGAGGCCCCTTCGCCTTTGCTCTGTGAGGACTCAGGACGAAAGCAGCTGTCTGTAAAACAGGAAGTGGCCCTCACCGGGCTCTGAATTGGAGTTACCTTTGACCTTGGACTTCCCAGCTCCAGAACTGTGAGAAAGAAGTGATTGTTCTATCAGCCCCCTAGCCTACAGTGTTCTGTTACAGCAGCCGGGCAGATTGCGACAGTGCCTGTATCCCTCAATCCCGCCTAACCCAGGGCTACGGTCCGCCCTAGGGTTCAACGCTCCATGGCCCATCTCCACAGGGGCCCCCAGGTTCCTATGGATGGAAATTTAGCAACACTGGCCAATCTTTGGGAGTACACTGTAAACTGTTTTTTTCACCGCATCCTGAGAGCCCAGGGCCTGCCAGAATCTCCAGGTGAGAGCAGATGCCACACCGGGTGTCCTCATTCCTGGGTCTTCCGGCAGGAAGGCTGGATTCCTCAGACTCAGGAGGGGACTGGCTCTCAGCCTCTCCGCCTCCACCCAGAGCCACCCAGACGTGGGGATTCAGGGTGCTCAGTTCCACAGGCGTGATGACGTGGCAGGCCGAGGGGATGGCGAGGTGTCACGCGTGCTGTCTGGTGGTGTGCACACGCGCTGTCTGACCAAGTTCCCGTGCACCGTCTGTGTCCCCTGGGTTGCTTGGGCAGACTTCTGGACCCAACAAAAGTGCCCAGCTTGGCCATTTGTCAGTCACAACCTTAGGCAAGTGCTGTCAGCCCTCCAGACCTCAGTTTCGTCATCTGTGAAAAGGTGAAGGCTGGGCGTGGTGGCTCACGCCTACAATCCCAGCCCTTTGAGAGGTTGAGGTGAGAGGACTGCCTGAGCCCGCGGGTGCAAGACCAGCCTGGGCAACTTGGTGAGACCTCATCTCTGCAATACATCAAAAAATGAGCCGGGTGTGGTGGCACGTGCCTGTAGTTCCAGCTACCTGGAAGGGTGAGGCGGAAGGATTGCCGGAGCCCAGCAGGTCGAGGCTGCGGTGGTCGGGAGCGTGCCACTGCCCTCCAGTCTGGGCGCCAGAGTGAGACTCCAACTCAAAAAAATAAAAATTTAAAAATGAAAAATGAAAAATAATCGGTGAGCAATGCCCCTGCAACAAGGTCGCTAGGAGGCTGCAGGGAGACCCTGTGGCAGATGGATGATGGCTGGCCCCCGGGCAGCAGAAGCCCCTCTCACCGATGCTTTACCATGGCCACCTCCTGTCTAGTGGGGACCAGGGGGAGACGATCTCTTCGCCCCAAGCCTGTGGGGGGTGAGGGAGGGTGGGGGGTGCCCACGGTGTGCTGGGCACAGGTAGAATCCAGCTGGTCCCGAGTGCATCGGGTGACAGGTCCCCACTGCCAGCAACGAAGGCAGAGAAGGTGCCCACTGGAGGGCACCCAAGAGCAGTCTCCGCCGGTTCCTGGCCTCAGTCTGCCTGGCCACAGTCACTTGCTTCTCGGCACTCTGGCTCCCTCCCCGGGCCCCGCCCCGCTTCCTGCTGCTGCGGGCTCCCCTTAGGACAGCCTTCTCACCCCACCGGGGGCTCCGCTGTGCCCGGCCACGCGTGTTGCCTCTGCCTGTCTCAATTCCTCCTGGCCCTGCCCTTCTCGGCTGGGTGCCCTGGCCCAGTTGCCTACCCTCACTGTATTTGGGGAGCTCGGTCCCCGGTCTGGGTCATGGGGGAGCTCCCTCAGAGAGCCTGGGAACAGGGCCCAACTCCCACGGGCGCTGGAAAGGGACAAGACTGGAGAAGCTGACTTTTACTTTCCCTTTTCTCTCTCCACCCCCCCTCCCAGGGCCTGAAGCCTTTGGGTCGCTGGGCCGGGCTCCCCACAGGGCTTCAGACAGGAGTCCAGGCCGGACCAGCTGGCACCTGCCACCCCAGTGTCCAGACAGACTGCCTGAAGATCCGGCCGCCAGGAGTCGGAGGTCAGGTGACCCGCCCGCCTGTGTCCTGTTGGCTACGGTGGCCCTGAGTCTCACCCGGAGTGACCCTGGCTCTGGGGACGGGACAGGACAGAACAGAACGGCACAGGCAGGGCATGGGGTTGGCTGGCCCCATTTGTTGGAAACACAAGCCTTCCCGGCCAGGCCAGGCCAGGCCAGGCCGGAGGCGGGTTCAGGGAACCGGACAGAAGACCTCCCCACCCCGACCCTCACCCTGGCCCTCAGCCGAGCAAGTCCTCCCTTCTCCCAGGGTGGCTGACGCAAAGGAGAGTCCCACACCAGAACCTTTTGTTGAGCACCTACTGTGTGCCGTGCCTCATATTTAGCACTCAGCATACATTATCTCATATACTTTTTTTTTTTTGAGTTGGAGTCTCACTCTGTCACCCAGGCTGGAGGGCAGTGCCACACTCCCGGCCACCGCAGCCTCAACCTGCTGCGCTCTGGCGATCCTTCCGCCTCAGCCTTCCGAGTAACTGAAACTACAGGCATGCGCCACCACGCCCAGCTGATTTTTTGATTTATTGTAGAGATGAGGTCTTGCCAAGTTGCCCAGGCTGGTCTTGAACCCGCGGGCTTAGGCAATCCTCTCACCTCGGTCTCCCAAAGTACTGGGATTACAGGTATGAGCCACCGTGCCCGGCTACTTTTCATAATAAATTAGTCCCAAGGGGATTATGTTCCAGAAGAAGAAACTAGGGGTCACAGGCTGATCACCACATCCAACTCGGGGCCTCTCCTCTTCTTTTTTTTTAGTTGGAGTCTCACTCTGTCACCCAGACTGGAGTGCAATGGCCGCTCCCGGCCACCGCAGCCTCAAACTGCTGGGCTCCGTGAACCTTCCGCCTCGGCCTTCCAAGTAACTGGAACTACAGGTGCCTGCTACCACACCTGGCTAGTTTTTGATTTATTGTAGAGACAAGGTCTCACCAAGTTGCCCAGGCGGGTCTTGAACCTGCGGGCTCAGGAAATCCACTCACCT